>NW_025110077.1:539639-570566 GCF_011392965.1 Frieseomelitta varia
CTGTAATATTTTGAGAACGAGAGGGAAATTGTGGCTGAAAATTCGTAGTTTGTATCAGGCGAACATGATACTACAGGAGGTCGCACGACAAACTCGCACAGTAGTGGTTCTCATGATACAGAGGTTACTCGAAAAATGTTCAAACGGTAATATTTCGTCAAAGAGGGGGAAATTGTGGCTGAAAATTCGCATATTGTATCAGGAGAACGTGACACTACAGGAGGTCGCCCGACAAAACTCGCAGAGCAGTGGTTCTCATGATATAGAGGTTACCCGATAAACCTTCAAGCTGTAATATTATGTGAACGAGCGCGAAATTGTGGCTGAAAATTCATATTTTTTATCAGGAGAATATAATACTACGAGAGGTGGCACGACAAAACACGCAGAGCATTGGTTCTCATGATACAGATGTTACTCGACAAACATTCATGTTGTAATATTTCGTGGTCAAGCGAAAGCTTGTGGCTGAAGTTTCGTATTTTGTATCAGGAGAACATGGTAGTACAGAAGGTGGCACGACAAAACTGGCAGAGCATTGCTTTTCACGATACAGAGGTTACTCGACAAACATTCACGTTGTAATATTTCGTGGTCAAGCGAGAACTTGTGGCTGAAGATTCGTATTTTGTATCAGGAGAACATCGTACTACAGAAGGTGGCACGACAAGACTCGCAGAGCAGTAGTTGTCATGATACAGACGTTTTTCTGATAACGTTCAAGCTGTTATATTTCGTGAACGAGACGGAAATTGTGGCTGAAAATTCGTATTTTGTGTCAGGAGTACATGGTACTACAGGAGGTGGCATGACAAATCTCGAAGATAAGTGGTTCTCCTGATATGGAGGTTTTTCGAAAAAATTTCAAGCAGTAATATTTTGTGAACGAGGAGGAATTTCTAGCTGATAATTCGTATTTTGTATCAGGAGAACATGATACTATAGGAGGTGGCACGACAGAGACCGCGTAGCAGTGGTTCTCATGATAGAAAGGTTTTTCGAAAAACATTCAAGCTCTTTTACTTCGTGAACGAGCGGGAAATTGTGGTTGAAAATGCGTGTTTTTTATTAGGAAAGCATGGATAGTATAGGGGCTGGCACGACAATGCCCGGCGTTTAGTGCTTCTTCTGATACAGAGATTTTTTTGGAGAAATTTTTGAACTGTTATTTCTCGAAATCGAGGCAGAACTTTTTGCTGGAAATTCGGATTTTGTATTCGGAGAACATAAAATTGCAAGGGGTGGCATGTATTGTTTTTAATAATATTTAATAAAATATCTGTTTATTTTCTCATGATGTATTTTTTAAATATTGTGAATGTGGTACAATCTAACCTCAATCGTGGAATGGTGCAACTAGTTGCCGTTTTCAAAGTACAAGGGCATCTTAAAAATCATAGAGATAAAAGAACAATGGATTATTTTAATATTTCTATATTGTTGGCAGAATAACATTGACAAAATCATTGCATTAAATATTCTAAGTATATATGTAGAAGTGTGTACAAATGTGTACAAATGTGTACAAAATGTTTTTGGAATAGTCTTGAAGATTCAGATATTTAACATAATTCTTTCTATTCTTTGTCCTACATAACGGGTAGATAGAAGTTAAATGATAAAGTAAAGTGTTATTTTAATCGAATCTTTCATCTTTGTAAGAAAGATAAATTTTTAGTTTTTGACTTATTCGGTCTAATTTAAATCCAATCACTAAAGTTACTTTCTTTTTAGTTTCAAAATTTTGAGTAAAGGTATAGGAATTAAATTATCAAATAATATCTTGACAGTAATGTGATATTTTTTTGCCTATGTAACATATCTTCATTGCTCTTTTTATGTAACATATCTTCATTGATCTTTTTATTTTGCCTTTTATTATAATACTAATCCAATATATAAGTTTATTTTAGATACATTAACTGACAGAGAGTATTAGCTACAGAAAATATATAGAGATATAGGCACTAAAGATTTAAAAAGATGAAATATAAATCAGAGAAAGTGACTAAGTGTGAAAAATTGTTTCATCAATATGATATTTCATTCAACTGCAAGTAATAGTTATATTTTACAGATTTTAACAATCTTTTTCAGTTTTTTGGATTTGTTTCAGGTACAAATTGTAGAAACGATCGAAGAAGACTTCGCTGTTGACAACACTGTAGTTGGTTTTCAAAAATCATATTCCTGGGGCATTTACTACTTCTATCGTTTTACTTGATGTAGTTCTTCAATTCATTGTTGTTTAAACGTAGAGTGCGCTAAAGAACCAGTGATTATGTCGATATTTCAGATCCCCAGCCAAGAAAACCCATAAGATGCTAGGTCTATTTATATATCTCGTTTGTGATAATTTATCACTATTAGCAGTTATTCGTTGTTTGTTATAATTATGATTGACTTACAGATTAAATGAACAAATGTTTGTATTTACCAGATAAATTTTTTTCATTTCAAGCAAAGATTCAAATTTAGAGACACAGAATTACATTTAATGTCACATCTATTCTGTATTTAATCGATGATTGAACTACCCACTATTATACTGAATCGATAACGTTGCATGTGACATGAAAATGGTAAGAGAGTTAGGTGACTCATGAAACCTATAGCATAACAAAGTATAGAATGTCTGGTCTATTCTATACCAAATGTGTGGTAAAAATCAACTGATTGGAATTATTTCGCAGGAAATTAAATTTTAAAAATATAATCATGTTTGAACACAGCTTTTTATTTACAGAATTCTGAGAAATGCAAGGAACATGTTAATAGTACAAAGGTCTAGAATTTTAAAAGAATATTGTGAAGTGAAGAGTAATGATGTTTTATTTTCATTCTAAATGTTGTTTACAATTAACAAAAATATTTAAAATGTTATACTTGTCACAGATCACTGAAAATTTAATACACACTTAGGAAAAAGAAAACAAAATACAAAGTCAGTCATGACAATTGATACTTATCTTAAGCAATAATACAATTTACTATTGCTAATTACATTAGCTAAAAAGAAAAATGTTGTTTGGTAAAAAAACAGTAGACTGTAATGAAACTAAGACAATTTTACAATGTTGAAACAGTGATTGTAATTTGGTAGGTTTCAAAGATTTTGAGTTTTCATAATGGCTCAAGAAACAAAGATATAGCCCTAAAGTACTGTTAAGTTAGAAAGGTTATTCTAGTGATTATTAATATTCCTGGGATGTTTTATCTCCCTTCCCAGATCCGCCAGTACCAGTTTTCTTCGGCAGAAGCACAGCTTGAATATTAGGCAGGACACCACCTTGAGCAATTGTTACACCTGAGAGCAATTTATTTAATTCTTCGTCATTACGAATAGCTAGTTGCAAGTGACGTGGGATTATCCTGAAATATAAAGAGCATTGTGTATATCTAGCAATTCATGAGTATTCAAAGATATTGTTTAATCATAAATATGAACAAAAATATTTGTAAGAATATACACATGATGTAAATTTGATAGAGTAATAAACAATCTATAACAATAGTTCAATTACATTTTAAAATTTTACCAAGACAATAATACAAGAATAAAGTAACATCTTTAAAAATTGATTTTTTATGCTACATAAAATTGAATCTTTGCATTCAAATTCAATAAAATAATTGTGTATCAATTTGTTTAATTAAATGAATTGTACAAAGTATTGTGTACACAGAATAAATGAAAAAGACGTTTTTATAATTGCGAAAAGAAGGAAGTTAATGGATAGATAAATAGGCAGGGAGGTAACTGAGAGGGGAGGGAGGAGAGAGAGAGAGAGAGAGAGAGAGAGAGAGAGAGAGAGAGAGAGAGAGAGAGAGAGAGAGAGAGAGAGAGAGAGAGAGNGGAAGGCTCGTTATACCAACCTCGTTTTCTTGTTGTCTCTTGCAGCGTTCCCGGCTAACTCGAGTACTTCAGCTGCCAAATATTCCATCACAGCGGCCAAGTAAACAGGTGCTCCAGCACCAACTCGTTCCGCGTAATTTCCTTTTCTTAAAAGGCGATGGATTCTCCCGACAGGGAACTGCAGCCCTGCCCTACTACTGCGGGTCTTCGCCTTTCCTTTAGCCTTTCCTGAAACAAAGCACACAAACGTCTTCCAATAATCCATAATATCATACTCAGGCGAAGTAGACACGATACTTACCACCTTTGCCACGTCCTGACATCTTTTACAGTATTTCCTTCAAAATTCTTCTTAAACACGAGCAATGACCGATGCCTCTCCTCCGACTACCGAACAGCGAATGAACGTCCACCTTGCTCGACGACGGTTATGCGTATGTACGTCAGATATTTTGGCGGCGACAGTTAGGTCGGTGCTGGTTTGCGCGGGAACCTTGTTCTGCCGCAACCATGCTCGTGGCGCCGCCGGCTTTCCATTAAAATCCCTAGATATGAAATGAAAGAGATTATTTTAAATCACGTTTGCTCATAGAGATACAAGCATAATTATACATACATTAAGAAAGTATTGTTTCTTTTTTTTTGTTATTAATACGACTTATTTAACGACACTTTTGCTGGCTTTTACTTCTTCAGGTTTGTCGTTCTATCGTGGCTATTTCACGTTATGCGGTGAATTACACAGCCTGCGTAAAATACGCGCGTCTCGACATAGAGGGCAGTATCGACGAAAACAACTGAAAATTTGTAATTATTTCAAGTTAATAAAGATAATAGAATCTATGATTCTAAACTTGTTTAATAATGTAACATCTCGTATTCCGTGTGATGAAGATTCAAAATCAACCGGACAATTGCAACTAATTATCAATCATAAGTAGATTTCTTCGTGTCCTATGTGAAAGGGGGAGGAATAAAGAACAAAGATCAAAAAATTCATATTTTCAACAATTTACTCCTAGGCTCTCGTTTTGGCCAGATCAGAGACCAACAAATATTTTTGTGGTCTTATTTTGTTATACAATACATAAAAATAATGATATTTACAAATGTAGGATAACGTTAGGCACTCAATGAACAAAACGATGAAATTATAAATGGATTTCATATTATACATACTGGAGGTATTACGATGAATAGTTGAACAATATACTCGGAGAGTAGAGTGAGATACAAGTACTAGGATATTAAAATTAGTATAATATAGCATTGATTTAGTTGAACGTAAGAAAAAAAAGTTTGCTTTTCTTTTCTTTTTTTTTTTCTTTGCAATAGAATGAATTTTATTCGCTTTTCAATATTGTTTACGATCCGATTACTATTCGAACGTGGAATGTTGGAGATTGGGTAACAAGCATATTTTTATCTGGAATGTGCTCGCGCGGATGTCTCATGTTTTAAACTAAAACAATTTAAATTAAGTCACTTTACCTACGTAAGTACCTCACTGCTGTTGTTACATTAATTTCTCTTGTATTCACTGGCCTTTGCGTTCATTATTGTGAACAATGGACATCGAAAGGAAAGAACCATCACTGTTCTGATTTCGTGGAATCAGACGTGATTTTCCTGCATTCTACGAATGTCCGTAGACTAGAGTTGCTTCTATCTCGAAACATTTTTTTAAGTTAAAAGTAATTGTTACGGTTCTACAGCTTCGACGTTTTCTTTTTTTTTTTTTTCGCATCCAGATTTATTATGATCGCAGTCTGTGGTTCATAGTTTCAACGTGTTTGAAAATTTTCGTTAACACAGAGCTCGCATACACTATCCCCATTTACGACGCAAAATGAAAAAAAAAAGTCACAGTCTATATATTGGAGAATAAGTTTTTTTTTTTTTCGATTATCATTGAACCGATTCGATGAACGTCGCGATTAGATGTCCCGTTCCTTTTATACCAGGTAATATCAACGATCGACTCATATACAAATTGTGACATATCATATTGTTTCAAGTTATTATCTGACATAGAGTCCACATTACGCAGAATAAAATAAGTTATACGATTTGTCTATTTTTCATTAAAATATTATGATACAAATTACAATTATTTATAGTTTAGGGTCTAAGAGCCGTTAGTTGAAACTATAAAATCTTTATTATCTTTATTATAATCTCACTTCAGTGATCAACTAAGAAGTGCGTGTATATTTGTAGGTGTAATTTTGTTTTATACAATCGTTCTTACACTTGTTTCATATTGTGTACGTGTACGTGTATGTGTGTCTGTTGATATGACGATCATCATTTACGGAATACAAAGATGATGGATTGGCGATCGTCGTAACGTACCTTCAATTATTATTGCTGTTGAACTTTTATACTCTGTATAGAGCATCGTCGCGTGGTACATTTAGTCGCAAAAAAATACGAAAGGCTGCTGCTGTACATTTGGTCAATAAAACACATTTCATCGACCTTTTGTCGCTTGCCTAAATGTATCGTAAGATTTTATATATTTGGTACTGTATGCTAACGACCCTTAACCCTTCGATAATATCACAGATGAGTGAGTTTCCGTGTTGTGCGTTACGCATCGCTACCTAAGGTTCCTAACAAGTGCATTAATCCTTTCAATCTTTTCACTGAGCATTCGTCTCTCCGAATCAAGAGTCGTTCTCGCGGACAGCAGTTCGTATATCCTTCGCTCTAAGTGAATAGTTTCAGAACGCAAGTTGTTCGACTGTGTTACCAATTTTGATGTTTCGCTCGTCAAAATTTTCTTCTCCAATGCTCTCTCTGAAACGAAAGAAGTAAGATGGGAAATGAAATGAAGACAACGACACGCTCGACATCAGTCGATGAAGCAAAATGACCATCCTGTCGTACCTTTGGAATATTCACTGTAAGCTAGCATGATGTCCTCGATGCCGGTCCATTTGGGTCTTTCGTTCTTCCCACCGACGTGATCGTCTACATTCTCATCCACGATCTTGATATCCACGATCTTGCAGTGTTGCTTCACTCCATTTTCACCGGGCATAGGCAAAGCAGGATAACCCATCGAGACTATGTTTGGAACCAAAGGTGGTAGAGGCGGTGGTCGTTCTGGAACCTGTTTTACTTTCACTCTGTCTAGAAGTCTCATCTTTTGTGGCGGTTTCGGTAACGTTGGTGGATTCTTCGAGTACGCCTTGGCAATTCTTTCGCAGTACGCGGTCACGGTGTTCGAACTTCTCCGTTTTTTACGATCTTGCAGAACGTACTGCCACGTTATCTCTGCCTCTGTAATAATTGTTTTAATGTTCATTCTCAGTCGTAATAATTCGAAAATTTAATTTATAACAATAACTATCGACAGCCGACAAGAAACAAAAGGACAACATCTGTCTCGCCGATACTTGCCATCTCTTCTGTTCGGAGGCATCACGTCGAGGCCTATGGTCCTGAGAAAACCAACTTTCGGTTCAAAATCTGGCGTGTGGAGCAATACATCCGGATGTTCCTGTGGTATTGGTAATACTGACTCGACCATTTGATCCGTCTCCAAAGGTACTTCCGGTGGATCTGGATTTAATCTGTACCTCTTCTCCACTTTACAGAGCTCTATTTCTATAGGCAGAAGGAAAAGAAAGCGATTCACGAGCGTTAACATCGTAGACAGTGGACGAGAAACAAACAGCAAGAAACTTTATTGCTCGTACTTACCATTCCTCATGCTTAAAGTAGTTAGACCGAACATGGCGAGGAATGCAAGCTTCTTCTCGGAATACTGCAACTTGGCTGGTGGACCTTTGATAATCCAGAGATCCATGTCTTTCGTTTCTTCCTCACCTTCCGAATCGGAACTACACGCGAGGCCTGTATTCGTTCTTTCCCGTTTTCTCTTCCTTCTCCTCTCGGCTAGATCTAACGAGGACGTTAATTCCCTCGGCTTCTCAGGTACAAGAAAAGACTTTTCGCTCGTAACATCCTGTTTGACTAGAGCTTTGCTCAGGTCAGGCACATTTAATACCGCTGGTTCGCACTTCACGGAAATCTCAGTCAAATTATTGCACTTGTCGGTGAAACAAAATGCGGTTTTCAACTCATTCGAGAAATTCAACAGTTTCTCTTGGTATTTTGGTATCTGCAGGAGAACATTGGAAACGTTCTGACAGGTACGCAAAACTTCCTCAGACTTGATACTCTGCATCAGCTGAGTCGTATCTATAGGCTTCTGTGCGATGTCGTTTATGCTGAACTTAAAATTCGGTTGAAACGATAATGTGGACAAAACGCTGTTCTGATCGCTCTGTATCTTAGACTCTACTTCAGGTTTAATCTCCTTCTCCGCGAGATTAAAGTTTATAGGTTGAAAAGTGGGTGGTGGTAGTGGTGGTGGTGGTGGTGGTGGCGGTGGTTGTTGTTGTTGTTGTTGTGGCGGGCCCTTTCCTTGTTGTTCGTAAGTCAAATGGGGCGTCCACGGCTTTTCCTGATGCGAATTCTTTCCCAAATGATTCAACTGATTCGCAATCGGTTGCTGCTTCGCGTGATTTTCCATCTTCTCGTTGCACGAATTGACTTTGCTCTCCTTCGTCGGTATATCCGCGCTGTTCTTGTGATACGAGTTCGTGTGATTCGTCATCATCTTGTTCCCATGACCAGGGCCAACGTTGTTACCGTTGTTGTAATTTACGTTCCCTGCCGTTTTGTCGGCGGATATGCAATTAACGACGTTCGACGACATCGAAGGTGACGCCGAGGATGACGACGACGGGGACGACGATGACGGCGGTGACGACGACGACAATGAACAAGAGATCTCGTTTCGTTGAGCCACGGTCGCAGCCACCGTCGCCGTTGAATTGCTCTCGTTGACGTGATGCGCGCCGCTTTGCTGTTTCGTGCAGTTGGAATTGGTCGTAGCTACCGCGCCGCTGCTGTTACTCGCGCTGCCAGTAGTTAACGCCGGTACGTTCACTTTCGCTTGCGAGTGATGTTGATGAGGAGACGAAGAAGAGAAATGCGGCGGCGGTTTGTACAAACTAGCTACATGCGAGACAGGTATATGCGGATGATGAAATTGTTGAGGCGGATAAGGAATCGGGTGTGACAACGATTGTTGAATGTTCGTGCTCTTCGTGTTATCCGCGATGGAATTCTCCGCTATTATCTGTCCGGCGATAGTGTGCGACGTTGTCGTTACAGCGGCCGCCAATTTCACCGGCGATTCCTGATAAGAAATTTGATTGGCTATGATATGGTTGTGGCTGTTCACGACGGGTCTTGGTTGAGGCTTCGACGAAGAGCGAAAGGAATCCTCGAACGGTCTGACGAAAGCCGGTTGCTGGGTGGTCGCCGACGTGTTCGTTGTGGTAACGGTGGTGATCATCGTGCTGCTGCTGGTGCTCGTGCTCGAAGCGTTCGTCGTCGTACTTATCGCGACCGTACCGGCGTCTTTACCTCTCGAACTATGAATACCGTGAGGCAACGGTGGCGATTTGTGAGTCAAGGTGGTCATATGATTCACGCTATTCATAATCGAGGGGATCGCATTAGCTGTCGTTAGAGTGTGTGTCCCATGCGTTGTCATAGTGCCGCCACTGCTCGACAAACTATTGCTCGTTGTTGTACCGGCCGCGCTGCTACTACGTTGCTGATGTTGCGACGGTGTGGACGATGTTACCGGCGATGGTGCTTGCGACGATTGTTGCACCTGTTGTTGTTGCTGCTGCTGCTGTTGCTGTTGTTGATGGTATATAGAAGTTGTGACCGTAGTTGTCGCGCTGCTCATTATCGTAGCTGTATGCTGACTAGAATGAATAGTAGTCGAGGATACGGAGGGCAAATGGAGAGAAGGTATAGAAATGATAGGCGCCAAGGGCATAGTTAGGGATGGAGGTGGCGGCGGTGGCGGCGGTCCAATTACCGCTGGCGTTAAGGACGAGATAGAGGGTATAGAAGGAATAGGCGGCGGGCCACCGATAGGCGCGGAACTTATAGCTGGCGGAGGTCCAAGGTTCAAAGGGGGAAGAGTAGAAGTCAAAGGAGGCGGCATAGCCGCGGAGCTGACGGAACAGATAGTTGCTGAACCCAAGGACGGTGGTGGTCCAATGGGAGCCGTTGGATTCGGAAACGTTGACAAACGAGAGTGATAGATGTTCGCTGTTGCCGTTGGATCCGATGACGGTGGTGGTGGTGGTGGTGGCGGTGGTGGTGGCGGTGGTGGTGGTGGTGGTGGTGGCGGTGGTGGTGGTGGTGGTGGTGGTGGTGGTGGCGGTGCTACTGTTGGCGGAGGAGGAGGAGCGGAAGACTGCTCTTCTTTTCTCGATGGATGATGACTATTACCGACAGATCCAACGTTACTGTTACCATTGTTGGAGTTATTAGCGTTGCTGTTGCTATTCGCACCGCTTCCGCCGCCGCCGCCTCCGCTGCCGCCGCCGCCGCCGCCGCCACCGCTACTGCTCCCGCTTGGCCGATCTCTGTTCTCGCGTTCTCGCTCCCGGTCGCTATGCATCTGAGCCGCTATGGTCGGCTTCCTAGCTGGAACAAATCCCGAACACAGTGCTTGGTAATCTTCCACTGATCTAATGTTGTTGTCGATTTATTACTTAGTAGAGCGGACACGCACAGCCATTTTTACGTCTCAATACGCAACCAATACTCTTTCGTTCGACGCTAAACAGTCCGGGGCGTGATGCGCGCTCAACCTTCCGTGTCTCGTTTTAAACGTCTGTTGGTCTGTTCCGTTCGGAAAGCGCGAGGAGAAGCGTTCTTCACAAGAGGGATCAGCCTCGAATCGATCTAAAGCGGATCTCGTATTCGCTCGTGATTGCCCCCTCGGGATACGATAATCGCATCTTCCAAGGAAACGAATGCGCATTCGAACACGAGAGTTGGCGCATCGTGCACCGACGCTGGACAACGAATCATGTCGCAACAGGTTGAGGAAGACAATTTTTTTGGAGACGACGACCATTCGTTCGCCTTCCGTTTCAACTTACCTGAGCGATCCATCAATTTGTCCTTACAAGAAATGGCTGTATGATGTGTATTCAGTTCGAAGTATTGGGGATGATTGCTAATAGAACTTCAATAGAAAATCGGATAACGTACTACTGTATCGGCTCTACGAAATATCTCGCTTGCTATCGGGACGCTCGCGTCTTATATCGTAGACAGCGCGTAGGAAACTGACATAGTTATCGAACGATCGAGACCGCTGAATCTTCCCCAAAACTGTTTCAGAAAATGAATCGAGGGTCAAGAATTCCAAGTCAATCAGAATTTTGATCACGTTTTTTTTTTTGCAATGTTTATTTTCAATTATAGTCCAAATATACATGTTTACATAATAAATTATATAAAAACGGTATAATTTTGATAAAAGAACATGTGTGACAAAGTTATATACATCGGTGGATCAAGTCAGCAATGGGTATAGAATGTGTTTGCTACAATTAAGAGAAATTATTTCAACACTGATTGTTTAATTGCAAAATTTCTAAAACAGTTGCGGGAACTAACGCAAGAGTGCACTACGATTCGAAAAAAAATGGCACAAAGACGAGTTCAGCTGCAATCGAGGACGAGAAACGAGCAGCGGTTTTTCTCGCTCGTTGTCTGGCCAATTGTTTAAATAAAAGAGAACGGGGGAAAAACACATCAACGAAATCAACGAAACGAGCAAATACAACAAGGAAAGAGAAGAAAAAGAAAAAGAGGAAGAAAAAAGAAAAAGGAAGGGAACGTCATGATTGATAACCATCGATTTAAACTACAGTTACAGTTAACATTCGTTTCACGTACACATTTTATGTGAAAGATGCGAATATAAAGTCGAATTATTCATCGGTGGAAAATAATCGATTTGAAATGAAGGAAATAATAAAATTACTTTACGTAAAATTATTTTACGTGTGACCGTGTATCCTCCAAACGGAAGTCCACTGCAGTGGCGATAAAGACAAGTATTTCCGTACTAAAGATGTGCACTCTTATGTTGAAGTTTCGCCGTTCACGACGTTACTAACTATAAAAACGATTAACTACATAACGAACATATCATTGTACATGATTCAGAGACTTCATTCCAACACTACAGAAATCATTTCGAACATATATGCCTCGAATACGACATGATCGGCCGACCGAAGGCCGACTTATTCTTTTAATATGGACAAGAGGGTAGTCGCAGTTGCCGATAAGTCTGACTTCGGTCAACGCGCAACAAAATCGGGATCTCGGGAATGCGACTGACACTTTTGCACCGTTTCCATTAATTCTAGGAAACTTAGGACAAGCGGCGTACCAATCGCTCTCTTCGATTACGACGAAGCGTTCGAACAGAGATCACTGGATTGGTACTGTCGTTACGTACGGTACGGTTGAACGGTATTTTGTTCTTCTCTCGTTCAAAGAAAGAACACGAAAAGAACGGAAAAGAGAAGAAGAAAAAAAAAGGAGAAGAAAAAAATATGTAAAAACCGAAGGATAAACGACGAAAAGCTCAACAAAACTCGCTGGTCGAGTTACACGCTTATCTAAAAAATATCGATCCTACCTTTTATAAGAAACGATTGGCTATGGCTATAACTTTGATTATATCTAGATTAAAATTAGAAGCGTAGTATGTTTCTTTCTTTCCTTTTTTTTTTTTTTGTTTTTTTGTTTTTGTTTTTGTTTCGATTTCATTCACAGTTCAGGTGTGTATGTATATTCTGCAACGACTTCTCCTCGCTCTTCGCCGCAACGCCAGTTCACGGTGAACTGTCCACGGTTCGCATTTTACAGGTTCATTCAACTTTCTCGTCGATGGTTCGATCGCTTGGCACCGATTGTCAACATCGACAAAGAAAAAAAACGGAAGATCGACTTTCCCCTACGAAGTAATGTCTTACGCGCCGCGTAAATTTTCACACGTGCATAAAGCTCGAAGTGAGAGAGAAAGAAAGAGAGAGATAAAAAGAAAGGCAGAAGAGAAGGGAAAAGAAAAGAAGAAATCGCCGAATCGTACGAATGAAAAAGAACAAAATCGTCGAGAAGAAGGAGGTAAGAGGTGAAAAGCGCGTCGATGATCGATGATCGACGATCGAACGTCGCCGGAGACACTCTCGCATAAAAAGAGGCACGAGAAGGAAAGAAAAGAAAAGAAAAAAGAAAAGAAAAGAAAAGAAAAGAAGAGAAAAGAAAAAAGAAAAAGTGAACCGAGAAGAGAAACAAGGTTATTTCCGCGTGTAACAAGCGGCGGGACAGAAGTCTCGCGATCGCTCGTAATCGATGCTTTCTTTTTAATGAAAGGCAGTGGGGGGTGGAGCGACTCGCTCACCTGCAGTATCGGCGGATGCAGGTGCAGGCGCGGGTACCGGGGCTGCAGGAGCGGAGTTTCGTGCAGCTCTTCTCCTCTCCTCCTCCTCCCGCAACGCGGCTTGCTCCCGTGCTTGCCTGAGCCGGTGTTCCTCCTCCAGCTTCAATCTGAAACGAGAATCGACAGCCCGTTAACAAAACGATGGTTTCGATCGATCCCCCCGGGTATATATATCGTCCGATCGACACACCGTTCTCGCACCGTTTCTCAAGCTTTCTCAACTTACCGCTCGTGCATCACGGGAGACATCAGTCCGAGGGATGCAGGCGGTAGCATGTCCGGGCTGTATCTTAACCCGTACAGAGGATACGAAGGTAAACCAGGAAATAACGGCGGTCTCAGCATTCCACACCGTTCCAAGTACAACTGTTCCTCTAATCTGCGTAATAAAGTAGAACAAAAACGTTACACGCAACCACAGACGTTCAGAAACGGGCGCGCACCGTTTAACATTGGGACTTTCTATAAGCGTCAGATGGTATTTTATATCGATACGAAAATGGAGAGACGCGTTCCTGTTTTCACCATGTAAGAATTTCCATCGAACATCTGTGACGCTTATAGTGCGTCCAGATCAAACGAGAAGATGCTCTATCTATCCTTTTCCAATCTTGCCCTTACCAATTCATGCTCGTTTATTACGTTCGACGCCCATTCAATGAATGCAAACGAGACAAGCATGAGGGGGGTGAACGAGCTCGAATGATTGAAATACACCATATTGTAAGAAACTCTGCCGCGAAGCGTTGAATTATCCATAAGCGTCAGAGACGCACTTGTCTCGACGACCAGACACACTTTCTTTCGGCTGGACGCAACATTCGTCTAAGGCGAATTAACTTAATTAGTTTAAAATCGCGTTGCAACAACGATACAAATGCGTCTGACATTTGTAGGGAATCTCGTCTGGAAACAGGAGCGCGATTTTGCTCGTGATACAGCTACACTCGCAGTGTTAGATCACGCGCGCTATGCGGTACACGACGTTACCTATAAGCGTGTTGAAGGTGTGGCGGTGGATAGAGACCGTGATGATAAGGATTGTAGGCCGCAGGATCCAGGGCGAAAGCCGGTGGAGCGTGGGCCGGATGATGTTCAGGCCGGTACGGTTGAAAACCGGAACGGGCCAGCAATTCGGAAGCGGCGGCAGTTACGCTATGTTTACTGGTGTCCGCGGGTCTCGCATTCGT
The DNA here is from genome assembly GCF_011392965.1 of Frieseomelitta varia. Classification (NCBI taxonomy): domain Eukaryota; kingdom Metazoa; phylum Arthropoda; class Insecta; order Hymenoptera; family Apidae; genus Frieseomelitta; species Frieseomelitta varia. The sequence goes on from NW_025110077.1 coordinate 554,041, forward strand.
GTACAACGAGGGCATCTCTTCTGGTCTTCTTTCGTGCGTCGAACGTTCCTAAAAGCAGAAATTCACTCGTTCGTTAATCGTTTTGCCCTTTTTTCAATTGCAGGCCATGTCACAGGTGAGATGTCTTTGGCTCGTCAAGTTTATTCGCTATTAACTGTTCGAGCGCTTAAAATTTCCAGATATCTGAAAATTTAACACCGAATGACGAGTACGTGGCAAATTAAGAATGCATTCGTCTTTAATCCTTTGATTATATTTTGAGAAATTGTGTGTGTGTGTGTGTGTGTGTGTGGAAAATGACAAAATCAATTCAATTATTATAAATAGATAGCGTAATATAAATTAATTTCATTTCAGATACACGAGTTCTGCGTACATTCAGGCACGATGATTAAAACATTAAAATCGTTTATCGACGTTATTGGCATTACGCGAATTTTGCCTCAATGTCTACTGACGTTAACCGCGGTTAAAGGATTAAATATATATCTTTTGATTTATTTATTCAATACATTATAGCATGTATGTATATTGTACTCTTTGAATCTTTAACAAGCGAATCAATTATTTTAATTATTGATTATAAGATTATCTGCACGGTACTTTATAATCCGTTCGATACTTTAAATAGTTCATTCATTGCTATATTGTGACATTTTCATTTGAAATTCTTTTCAATCAATTTACTCGACTTATTACGATTGATGGGAAATAGTTCCAGGGATTCATTTAACATTTTTGCATCTACGAAGTACAAAATAAAATGATATGATTTCCAAATATTTTCGCTATATTGTCTACAAGCCCGCAATACTCCTTGACGATTCAAGTAAATTTGAAGAAAATTTGGAAGAATCCTATGAAAATTTGAAGAGACCCTTTGCAATAATGTAATAAATTATTGCTTGCCTCTTGATCATGATTAATCGCCAGTTTGCTCTCAAGAGCAAGGGACAAGCTTTGTTTCCGTTTACGGGGACCTAGAAAGCATCGAAACGTTGGAAGAAGCGAACCAGGTAGGGGAAAAAAAAAAAAGAAGAAAAAGGTGAAGGAAAGGAGGTCGATCGGCCGCAACGATTACTCACCTTGGCAGGGGAAGGACCTCTAACCAGAGGAGGTGGCGCTCGATTCTTGGGGCTCGCTCGAGGTTCTTCTTCCTGAGGTGCCGGCCCTGCCTGTTTTGCAAGGTTTCTCAGAGCGGCGGCAAAACTCCTGCTACTCTGTTGACCACCAGGACCCGGCCCAGGAGTATGACCCTGAGGTAAAACGCCGGAACTGGGTCTGTGAGACTTGCTGATCGTGGTGGGTTGAGCTTTGGTGCTAGCAGGCTGGAGACCTGAAACAGAATTGAGAATTAGGCATTAGATTTTCACGCAAACTAAGCCAAACGACGAGTTTAATATGAAAAAAAAATTCGAAACTTCGATCATTTCAAGTTGATCAATCTGACTCATTTTTGTCAAAATGCTGTATTATTTTCCGACACGTATGCAAGTATAGAGATGAGATGTCGTGTGACTTTTTTTTTTTATATTTATATTTATGATAACAAGTATAGTATATGTCGCTATAGTTAGAAGATAATATTTGCTTTCAGAATATTTGAAAGACAACTGCATTGTAATTGTTATACTACAATTATACATTATCTATGGTATTATGTATACTAATTTAATTTTAACATATACAGTCAATTGATGAGAACAATAAACAATATTATGCTAACGAGGTGAAAAGTCTGCAGAATGATTTCAAGTACGATTGAGATATCGTGTTTCTAAACCGCGTCGTAAAAAGCTTATACATATATTTTACGAAGTGTCGGCCATTTATTAGAAATGAATATGAATGCGCAAAAAGTTAACGACAGGAAAACGTTCGTCAATCGTAATTGTCACGACGTAACAAAAATATCAAGCTTTTAATGGAGTCTTCACTAAGTGTCCAATTATTTATTGTACGACGTATACGTGCCGATTTTTCCCGTAATTATTAAAAACACGAGGAAACACTTTGTGCAAAAGTTATTCGAGTCAATTAAGTAAATGCACTTAACAATGAATCAAGACAATTTCTTTTACAAGTTTTTTTCAACGACATGAAAAATCGTCGAAACAATTTTCCTTGCCAATCAAAATCACCACGTGCCGATCTGACCTCGAGACAACGTATAAGAAGCGTTGAGCAGATCGGTGGCTTGCTGTCTTTCAACGTTGATGAAAGTCAGCTGGTTCAACGGAGAATTGTTTTGAGGTTGGATTGGTATGATTGAGGAATGTAGATTGTCGTAAGAGAGAGCTTCAATTCGTAAAATGATAAGATTTCAGTGATTTTGATAGTCGAACCGTATATTGTCGTACGTCGATGGGTTAGGTTTGAACCCCTAATAAAACAACAAACTTCGCAGAACGAATCTACAAGATCAGCAATGATCGCGATCAAGTAAATCAACTTTTTCATTGCAACAGCTTTATTAATATGGTAGTCAATCGGTCAATCTCTTAATCGGCCATTATAAACGCGTTGAATAAACCGCGAGGTTTCCTCATTGGAAATAAAATCGTTATCTGATATAATGTACAAGTCGACCTTGTTGATCTCAGGTTTTCCCCTCTCTTCTTCTTCTTCTTCGTTAGAAGAAATATGCATAATTCACCGAGACGACGACGACGACAGCTAGAGCAAGCAAGGAGAAGCACTGGACAGGCGACAATAAAATCGATAATACGATAATGCGACGATAAACGTTAACGATCCGAACGATACAGTATTATACTGTCCAATGATGGTCGTTCGACGCAATTGCTTTTCGTGTATTTCCGCGATTATTTTGTACACGCGGCAGTTGGAACGATATCGTTTCTCTCCTTCTTTTTCCCTCTTCCCGCGGCCGCTTTCTTTCTCGCTTTTCATCGACGACAGAAAGAAGGAAAAGCGGTACTTCGATCTTCGGGACTGTTTGCCAGCGATACGAATCTGGGATTCCACGGGGAACTCTCGGATGAAAAGAGTAAGCGGCTCGGAAGGGCTTTCAAACCAGATCGATCTTCATCGAAAAGACGCCAAAGCGTGAATTCATTCTTCCGCGGTTTGCTCTTTTTTTTTTTTCCCCTGCTCGCTTTACCGGACCTCCCGCCGCCACTCCTCTCTCTTCCCACCTAGTCGATTTTTTCTACTTCTCTCTCTCTCTTTTTTTTTTCTTTTAAATCAAGAACGAGATAGGACACGTCGACATCCGGGTGGTCCTTTGTCTGGGACGGTGGTTGCCAAAGGAAGAGACGACGAACGGACGGTTTCTCTGTCCCTTATCCGCGTTTTGCCGGTGGCTCGCCAGCCGAGAGACGCGCGTGCGCGCGAAAAAGTCTCCCTCTTCCTCACCACCGGTTAAAACGAGAAAATAACAGGCAGAGAATACCACCCGGTAGCTCTCTCTCTCTCTCTCTCTCTCGTCGGTGATTCCGAGGATGGTTTTCACCCTCCATTCAATTCCTCGTCAGCAGAGCGCACACATCTTCGCTTCCTCTCAACGGACACGCGACTCTTCCCCTCGGTCTTTCCGCTTCGCGTGCAGCCAGCAAGCACCCCCATCGCCTTTTGCTCTCGACCTCCCTCCCTCCCCTTTCGTTCTCCCCTGTTCCAACCCCGTGAAACACACTCGGCTTCGAAACGCGATTTCTTTTCATTCCCGGGCTCCTTCGATCTTCGAACGCGCCTCTCCCCCATCATCCCCCCCTCCCCCATCGTCGCATTAAACGCGCTGGAACGATCGAAGAAGCTGAATGCCAAACGAGTATTCACAGATGAATGGGAACGAAGAGCGTCGCTCTTCATTTGGAAAACGAACGCAGCACCGCGGATTGAAGCTGTGCGTTTCGTTCGATCTTCGATTTTCCAGCAGTAAGCGAGAGGAGGTATTCTCGCTTGCTCGGCTTGGAAGAACGACGAGCGTTTTCGCGTGGCTGTCCGCAAGATAGGGAGAAATTTCCACGTCCGCGGGGGGAAGGAATAAAGAAAGAAACGTGCGCGGATGGTTCTCAGCGGAGCCGAGAGGGGAGATCTCTCGAAGGGAGAGCAAAGGGAAAAACGACATTCGCCAACGCGAACGACGCGCAGAGCCAGGGGTGGGTTGACTCGACGTCGGAAGCACAAGGATTCCAGCGAGTGGAAAGGGTGTATAGAGGGTGGTGTTAAGCGGCTTACAGTCTGTTACCATGGTAACGCCACACCACTAAGACAGGAAGAACCCGTGACCCTTTCCGTGTATAGTGTGTACACCCTCCCCCTCTGCCTCCCACCCCCTCTCTTCTCTCGTCCAACGCTCGCTCCTGCATCCTGCGGGAGAAACGGGGGAGGAAACCAGAGAGACCGGCTACGACCGGCTAAAGAGCCACGGATTACGCCACTGACTCTGTTTTTGCGCCAAAGTGTGCTCGCCAACCACCCGCCAACGTACCCGATACACACGTTTACACATTCGAGGAAGAAGAAGAACCCACGGGGGGAGGTTCTCGCGGCCTCGCCCCCGAATTTTTACGTCGACTTGAAAATTCACTCGGATTCTTTATCGTTATCCTATGAAATGAACCGCGACATCCTAAATCGCTCGGGCTTGTCGCGTTAACGATTCACTTTCAACCGGTTTCTTTCTTCGCGACGACGAAAATTCGTGTCCATGCTGCGTTTCACTGCGAGCAGCAGAATGGCGTGAGATTTCTGGCAAAATTCGTCGTCCGTTTCGATCGTCGGACCCCTTTTCTCTCCGGAGTGAAACGAGTAATCGTTCAAATTGGAATTCCAGCTGGATGTGCAAAGCAACGCGAGAGCCAACATCGCGGAAACATTGGCGAATAGTTGGCTCTCTCTCTCTCTCTGCGTTGGGAAATATCGCGCGTGGTTAATGATTTCGCGTCACCGAGCCGGATGCGCCCTGTTGCGCCTGGGTCGAATTGCGTCGATAGCGACATCGACGCGGGCAAGAACGCGTTTCCAAGTTCGAATTACGAGATGTGACGTCGTTGCTATTTATCGAGTGAAAGTAAGTACGTTGTGGGCGAACGTTAACGTGTTCCTCGAGATTGTTCGAAACGGCGAATATAATATTTTTTCACGTGTCCGCCGAGTTGTTCATGTTCGTTCGGAGCACGTCATCGATGTCAGGTTTCCTAAGAATACAGTTTAAGGAAAGAGAATCACGATAGACAATTATTTTACCTACAAAATATATCATAGAAACTCTAGTTTTCCATCTTTTTTTATATATTCTTTTATGTTGTAATTGTTGTGTGAAATTTGGCACTTTAAAGTTTGCACATGTATAAATGTACAAGAATCCACGACCCACAGGATTTTTCAATTGGTTCATATTGCTCTGCATCAGTTACTAGAATTATGTTTCAACTGCAGAATGATTTACATCTTACTTAGAATCTTGTTTGTTGGTGTGTTAGGAAAACATTCTTATGTCAATATAAGGAAATTTTTATAAAATAACATACTGATGAAAGGAATAAGAAAGGAAAGATAATAAGAAAGAACAAGAAAATAATTAATTATATTTAGTCGGATATTTGTAAAAAAAATAATAATGAAACACATAAAAACACAAGGTAACATGCAAAAATATCCAAGAATTACAATATTAATTATAATACTATGTAAAAGAAGCAATTCTCTACCAAGTTCCATTTCTTTAATTATGTGAACGTTATGAAAATTCAAGAATGCATAAAAATCTGCAGCCCGATTATAATTAATTATTCCTTCATTCTTTCAATTTACTATGTTCTCTTTAAAATTCTCTTTCTTATTCCTTCCATGCGTTATTTCGTCATCCACGTTTAAAAGTATTCTAAATTCAATTCTTTTTCACACGTAAAAATTATTAATGCCACGATTGCCGATGAAAAAAAAAAAAAAAAAAACTTGTAAAAGGACTCGATGAGACAATAATATTCCACTTTCAAAAATATCCTTTTTCACAGGCGCAAAGTTACAATAATTAAATTATCAAATTATTCGACTCCAGATGCGTTAATTGTCGAGAGAGAGAGAGCAATCCGTTTCGAGAAGGATTAAATAATCCACCAACGAGACAAAGAGAGGGGAATAAAAGAAACAAGAAAAAAAAAAAGAACGAATCGATATAACGGTACAAAACAGCATCGTTTACCTACGGGGCTTCACCGACAGAAGAGAAGGAGAGGGTGAATACGCAATATCTTTTTCCCTCGGTCGAAAGATGATAAACAACAGGTGGGAACATTGTCGTTTTATCGTATGGGAAACCGGGAGACGTATGCAACAACGGAGGGAAGCATCCGTATTATATGTGCACCCGAGGAACAAGATTCTGACAGGCAGACGACGCGTCGGTTCTTTTCCTTATCGATTTTCACGTTGCGATGAACGAGTGTTGTTCCGACGCGTATACAAATCGCTTCGCCGGATTTCTTTTGACTTTTCGCTCTCGTATCGGAAATGAATCGAACGTTTTTAAAGTGTAACGTTCGTAGCAAAGGAATTAAAGTGTAAGAGAAAGTTAAACATTCAAAGTTAAAGAACACGGGCTTCTTATTAAAATACTTTATTTAAAATTCCTCAGGTATCTAAAAATATACTGTTACAAATATATGAAAATTATATATATGGGAAATTGCAAATCGGTCATTCTGAATTGGTAGTTTTAATGTTAACTTCCGTCTAACAAATAGACAAGAGTCCATTTATATTTTGGGCCCATTTATATAAGGAGTATTACATGCTAGGAAATACGATAGATAGCGAGCAACTTGTTGGAACGGCAAGACGAGGACGAATGTAACAAATGGATAAAAATGTATTGACACATCTGATTCCCTTCATGAAAACATCGTCGAGAAACTAGATGTATCAATACTTTTTTTGATCCACTGTGTAATTTTCCAAGAGGAGCGAAAAACTGATATTGAATAGAATTAGATATTAGTTTGTTCCATTATATAAAGAGATTCACAATTCAAGGTAACACGTTTCTTACCAGTGTGCATTTATTTACAATTAAAATTCATAATAAGTAGTTCGCATACGCACGAGTGTTTTACGATGGGAAGATCTCTGCGGAAGTGAGTAAGAAGACTAAAATGGTGAGTCTTCTTTTGTGGAGGATTCAAAAGTGCACACTTTCTAACAAGCGGAGAGGAGAGCTCTCTCGATAAAAATCGCGCTCGCCGCTCTTTTCTCTCTCTTCTGGATTTCTGCCCGTTTGCAAAAAAAGAGAAACACGAGAGGCTCCTTTGGCTAGAAACTACCAAGCAGGCGAATATTTCCTCGCCGCGTCGGCTGCCAAAACTTTCGAGTGGTCTGTGAATCGCGACCGCGTTACTCGACCACCGGAGCCAAAGCAGTTGACGTGAAATCACGCGACGTCGTCTCGTTAAGCTCGTTTGACACCGATCTACGTGAAATTTTTTACGAAGAAATTCGATCGCGGTGAATTTTGCACGTTTGGTTTGCAAACAAATTAAAAGGACGAAAGACAGTTGGCAAAAATTTTAAAACACGACAAGACGGAATTGAAATTCGACACTGGTGGTATAATTTTAAATCAAGATTGTCTGCAAGCATACTTAAAGGGCTACATACACCTCTGATAAAGTCGAAAAGATCGATTTTTTTTTTTTAAATTGCACTTTCTGTTATCTGCGGTTCTTCTGAAATACTCTAGAAAATAATTAACTTGGAATTTTCGTCGGTAACAGATAACCAAGATATCAAAATTAAAGTTAAAATATCTCCTAAATTAATTGACATATTTCTTTTTTACAGAGACTGTCGGGCTGTATCGATTAATGAATGAAAATATATTTAAAAAAGCAGGGGTTATTGAGACATTCTGTATACATAAGATGCTCGATACATCTACAAATGTGATTAAAATTCGATGGGTCTAGTCTGTAACCCAAAAGTGTTATTCTAGAATTAACGAATCAACACAACATTTCACAAACAGAAATTTGATACTGAATGAATTAGAATTTAATACTGAAAAATTAGCTTTAATCCATATTACATTTCATTTGCAATTTTTTTCTCCTCGTTACTATTATTATACTGTTCGAAGCTGTTCTTTAATACTGTAACGGTTACGAAACAGAAACTTCCAAGAAGAGTTTGTTCAAGCCAGAGTCTCTGTATAACATAATATATAACATTATGATAAATTATTCATTGACTCTTAATGTGTCGACAGAATTACTGCTAGATGAAGATAGAAATAATAAAATAAGGTCATACTGCAGATGTTACGTCTGTTTATTTGCATCGAGTCTTAGACTCTGATCTCTTTGTGATCTCGCATCAGTGATGCTGAGTGATTCTGTAGATAAATGATGCGACGTCATTGATCGAAAAAAATCGCCAGGTTTCCCTTCGATTTTGGAATTAAATTTCGTGCTGAATGATAGTTTATGAAACAGCAGCCACAGAAAATTTCCAATTCGACCCGACGATTAATTTCTAAGATATAAGTGGTCAAAGAAACATGCATCAATTAATACTTACACTGGTTCGATATGCAGACTTTTATGCTATAATAATTACGATAGTATAATTGTAAAACAATAAATAATATAATAAAGACAATATAGTGATAAAATTTACGATATAATATAATAATTAAAATTGTTTCCAAGGATTTAGCTGGCCGAGAATAATGAATTTCGAGCTTTCGAGCGAATTTTCAATGATATGCTTGCTTCTTCCATGCTGGCCTCTTCTTCCTTATTTTTTTTCTTTTCTCACTGTGTTCTCGCTAGGGGTTTCTTCCTTTCTCTCGTTATCCGTCTATTATTTATTCTTATTTTTCGATCTGTCTGATTCCAACCATTCTACCTCATTTTTCCAGCTTTTGAATTTTCTTCTACCTCCTTGTCAGATCGATGTGTACAGTGGAACCTTCATTTATTTAAACTAAATTTTAATCAAATGCTCGATTAAATGAACAGAAGACACACAAATTGAAGATTCTGAAAAGCGTGGAGGATGTTAAAAACCAAATCTCATATGTTGCTTTGTCAATATTTTTTTTTTTTTTTTTTTTTGCATAAATCCACTCTCATTATGGTCGCTTTCAGCGATTAAAACAAAGTGGAACAACGTAGACAATGATCCGTTTCAAACAAATTAACGTACAGCTATGAAATTTAAGACCGATACTTTTGTTCATTTGAAATTCAATATTTCATTCAGTATTTTACGACAGAAAAGAAACAACGCCGGCTTAAAAAAATTTTTGGAGCCTTTCTTCGCACCAAACATTTGACACGCCAGTTTCTTTTCACTCGTTTGAAAATCTCTCTTCAAACACAACTTGTGTATTTAACAATTTTTCATTAGACGCGTAATTTACTCGACACGTGCAGGTTACGTGGGATTATCCAAGATCGCGTCGTCTCGTGTGCGTCGACGTCGAGATAAGAGGACACCGGGTGAATGGAGGACGACGGAAGAGAAGAGGAGAGGAAGCCGGAGCGAACCAACCCCCCGATCGATATTAAAACGGTGGAAAAAAGCCGCAAACTGTCGTCTTAGCCGGATAAACTTCCTTTCGGGATACCTTCCGACCTGACACGTTCTCTCGAAATTTCCTTTACCTAAGCGCGAAAGCGTTTCCGTCACTTGCTCGACGAGAACGGAGGAACGAGACAACACCGGAGGGGATTTACACGAGGAGAGAAGGAAAGAGAACCGGGACGAAAAGGCGAAAAGGGAAAGGACGGAAAGAGGGAGAGGAGGGCGAACAACCACCGGGCTTCGTGTCAGATCGTGGTTGACCTTTTCCCGTTCAAGCCCCTGACTCCTCGCGGACCCTTCGAAGCTGGTTCGCTCACACGGGAAGCCAAGTTTCGTGCGAAAAATCGATGCCGGAAGGACTGCCGCGGCGTATTTATAAAACGGAAGCGATCTGTGTATTATCGTCTGCAGTAAGAAAGCACAATATCTTCGTTTCTTCGCGAAAGGAATGTAAAGAAAAGAGGGCCGTGATGTTGGAGGATTTTAAAGTTATAATATCGAAACGACTAATGATAATATTATATAACAAAGAAATCGTACAATAAAATTTATGCACATGGACGTTAGTAATTGAGTACGTTACTCTTGCGCGAGTATGTTCGAAAGTCTCTCGGTATAAAATTTTTAAGCAACCGAGAAATGCCGACCACCTACCTCCATAAATCGAAGTGTAGAGAAAAAATTAGAATTGCATAAAAATTGCTATTATTCGCTGTTATTTATTCCACTTTTCTGTATAAATTCGCAATGAACCACGGATATTAGATCCGTGGATGCGGTGGTTTTTTTGAATTTGAAGAAAAAAAAATCGTACGTGATTGATAAGTAATAGTACAACTACTGCTATATAATAATAGTAATTATAGTAACTATTAAATTACATAAAATTGATACTAAATAATAGTACTACATATTATTGATATTATCAAACAGTCAATAATAATAACAGTAACAGTACAGTAACTACAATACTAATATTATTAATAGAAAATAGTACTACCAATAGTAGCAATACTAGTAATAATAGCTACGATTTGGTAGTATCGTACGATTAAAACTATTCAAACACTATTCAACAGACTTCACATATTGTTAAAAGTAATGAAACATTTAAATGGGTTCAGTCTGAAATGATATATCCTACATATCGTCAAGTAGTTAATATATCAACTTACATACTATTACACGTCAATAGTAAAGAATTCCAGCCCTAATTAAACAACAGCAGATGTACAGAGAAATGTGAAACAAAGATACAAAATAACGCAAGAAAGAAAATGAAACGAACGAATGAAAATTAGTTTTGGCGCTCGGATTTTGCAAGGAAATAGCACATGTTTAATCTTCGATAATGATAGAAATATTACTACTATTTAGTAGAGTAGTGAGGATAGTAGCGATATTAATATAATAATAATAGTAATAGTAGTAATAGTTATAGTAGTAGCAGCAGCAGGTACCACTAGCAATAGTAGTAGTAGGTTTCCGTATAATATTACTACTATTTAGTAGAGTAGTGACGATAGTAGTGATATTAATATAATAATAATAGTAATAGTAGTATAGTAGTAGTAGCAGCAGGTACCACCAGCAATAGTAGTAGTAGGTTTCCGTATAGTATTACTACTATTTAGTAGAATAGTGACGATAGTACTGATATTAATATAATAATAATAGGAATAGTAGTAGTAGCAGCAGGTACTACTAGCAATAGTAGTAGTAGTAGTAGGTTTGCGTTACTTTGTTCGAGTTGGAAGCGTTTTGTTGGCGGACGGTGCTTTGTGCGGTTGCGAACAATCGCCGACGAACGTACTCTCGCTCGTTCACCACGCCTCACCCCCCCTATATCGCCACTCTTTTGGCGTTTCTCTTCAACAGAGACCGCTCATCGCCACCCCGGGGTCCCTCGTATTTTTCTGTTGCGAGGTAGGCGCGTGTAAATTGCAGCTTTTACAAAGGGTTGCTACACGCAGTTAGATCAACATCTGTCGCACGACCGGCACGAATGGCCATCGATTCGCCCTGCCGGCGTCAAATCGAGGTCGGAAGGACGCCGCGTCATCAAACTACCTCTCTCTGTTGGCGATCGCGCGCGGAAATAAAACTCGTGGAGAGGGAGGAACGTGGCCCGTTTTATCTGCCCGGTCAAAATCCCATTGGGGAAGTTGTACAATTGATTCACCGATCGGCCATACGTTTATTTCGATTCTGGCTATCGTATTTTCACCGTCACAGGTATCGATAACGCCGGGCAAAAGATATCGAATAAACGGTAACCACTTTACCTCCCCCCCCCCCCCCCCCCCCCCCGCGCTATCCCCTATGTTCGTTTCGATTAAAGCATACCGGCCCGTTTGCAATTTCAGTTTTGCCGAACAATATCTCCCCTCCCTCCCCCGTAAGTGTGTGTGTATGTGTGTAAATCGGTGCGCGGTTAGCTCCGTTGCGTTTTCACCTCCGACCACGGCTTTTCCGAATATTTCGATTGAGGGAACGATCGCGACAACGACGACGACGACGTTTGGGAAAAATTCGTCGTTTCCACGAGGATTCGCAAGAGGGCGTGAAACGCCCGGTTCGTGGAATTTTCGCTCGTATAACGGTGAACGAGCGGAAGCTGGAACCCTGCTGGAAACTCGGGCCACCCTTACGAGTCCCTTGACATTTTGCCAAGCACACACCCTTCTCCAGCCCCTCCACCCCCGCCGCCCACCATTGAATCACCATATAAACGACTCGGGGGCTCGCGAGCTCAACCCCTGATCCGCCCTAACCTCAAATATACGTTTCATTTTAGTACGGTCGTACCGTACCACTCTAACCACCACGTCATGGGCGTCGAATCCCTCTGCCCCTGTACGCCCGCGCACAAAGGCCAACCGAAAAATCCGTCCGACGAAGAGCATTATCGTTTTAAGAAGCACCGTAGCGTAACTCGAGCGTAGCGGAAAGAAAGAGGAGTGTAAAAAAAAGAAAAAAAAAAAAAAAAAACAGTAGTAAAATTTCAGTATTTGCCTCAGAGCACTGACATTGACTGAATTTACGAATCTGACCCGGACGTATTTTCTCTAGGTTCCGTTTCAACGATTACGGTCGTAACACGTTGGAAATTAACGGCAGACTGGGAGGAACGTGGAATAAAAAAAAAAAAAAAAAGAAATTGGAGTGTGTACCGTGAAAAGTCGGCGTGGCGACGCCAATGCGGCTCGATTTTCTCACCACCCTCGTCTCTGGATGATGGCAGCGGAAGAGAGGCAGTCCCAAAGGTGCGGTCTGAGATTTCGCGTCAACGCTGTTCGTTCGTTTGTAAGGTGCTTTGGAATTTCCATATTAATTCGTTAGATCGCCGAACGTGACGGGAATTCGCGATTTGATAGCGTTTCGTCTGTCGGCAGCGTAATGTTCCCCGCCGAGTTATACATTATCGATGGGAACGGTTTCGCAAAGTAAAAAAGAGAGACGGTAGGGTTGAAAGATGCACGCGTTCCCACCGGAATACATCAAAGTCCGAAACGTTGAGAAATTGGGAAGCAAGGCAACGTGATAAAAACGGGGGAATATCGGTCGTTTCTTCGGGCAAACGATGTCAAACGTCGTCCCGTCGGTGCGTCGAGTGTCAGCCGAGTGTGACAAACTCCTCTCTCGTTCGTTCGCCACCAAGCATCGACGACGACCACACCACACCCTGCCGGTGTCGGGTCGTTGTCGAATAAATTCCCCGAGGTAAATAGTAAAATGAAATCTGCACCGCCACTCGGCCGCCGTGAAAACACGGCCCCTCATTAATTCCGACCGCCGCTATAAAACCCCGGAACAGCAGAACACATCGAATGTAGACTAGCCTTTTCATCCTTTGCTCTCTTCCGGCCATCTCTCTCTCTTTCTCTCCCCCCCCCCCCCCCCCCCGCTTTCGTTCCACTCCTCTCGTTTCCTCTCTCTCTTCCCCGTCAACACCTCTTCCAACTCCCCTTCACGCTAGTTTCTCTGCATCCCGCTCGCACACCCGTCCCTTCCGCCGCGGCCGCCACCACCGCCAGAGCGCGATACGGTGAGAGGAGAATCGTGCTGTACACCACCCTCGGCCACGTATAAAAGCCACGTATTCAATTACCCAGCATCGACCGGTCGAATAACGAATGTGCACGCCATGGAAAATATTCCCCCCCCCTCCCCCCTCCGTCTGTTTCTGCACGTACACCGTGTTAAGCCCCCCCCCCCCCGTGTGCGCCGCTGGCCGTTTCAATCGCGCCCAACTCGAAATACGCGAAAGTTCCACCAACGAGCATAGCAACTGGTCGCAACGAGACGAGCCACCGCAACGCCGAGCGGAAAGTGGTCGGTTGTTAATCGGAGGGGGGGGGGGGGCAGGGGGAGAGACGGGCGGTTCAAGGAGAGTAAATCATTCGGTCTCTTTCGACGGTTTGACGCGAATCGGTAGCTAGCTAGCTGGGAAATAAGCTTCGAATTAGTAGCCGATCTGCCACAAAAAGCGTTAATCGTTAGCGCCGGTTTGCTGCTCCTCCGCCCCCCCCCCCCGCAGTTACTACTACCACCGCCGCCCCTTTTCTCTCCTTCGCCCCAGCCGACAGATCCCATCTGTTACTCTCCCTCTGCCGCGCTACGCTCGGGCCTTCTACCAGAGCACACAAGTGCTCGCGTATTTCCACCCTTGTGACTCGGTAAAGTAATTCGTTGATGCGCGCGCGCGTGTATGTGCGCGTTGAATTAGGGATGAGGAGATCGCTGAAGGCGATATTTTTCCTATAAACGTCAGCGTCATCAACGCGCAGCGTCTCAGATTTCCCAAATACGAACAGAGAGCATCTTTCTGTATAAACGATCTTCAAATGTTACATTCGCGTGAGAAATGTCTAATTTTTAAATAGAGGATTTTAAGTTGATAAATGTTTCTAACGAAAGGAAGGTTCCCCTTTTTCTTATGCGTTTCTGAAAAAAAAAAGTTACTTTTTTAGGGTTCGTTCTCTCATACATACTGAAAATATCCACCTTGAAATCTTCTCTCAATATTCCACGTAATTAACGATTTAAACGTACATTGAAAACTAGAGTTTCTGACAGCACGATTTACTCAATTCGTCATTTCGAATTTCTTATTCTTTTATCAATCTGCTCATTGTTCATTCGCGCTTCGATTCGATCGAACATCATTCCATTGTTTAGATTCGACGTATTTACATTATGTAAATTTCCGTTTGATCACGTCCTCCTGGCAACGATTTTAAAATTTTAATACAGCGTGCCTTTTAATTTCTGGATGAAATGCTCGTCGAAAAAAAAATTGATCGGTCGAATTCTGAACAAAAGAAATTTCAGAACAGACTATTTTTGTAAGAGTTCGACTGCTTCAAGAGCAGACTGTGAATGTACATAGTGTGGATCTTTGAAATTGTTTGAAATCGTCGAATTTTAGGTTATTTATTGAATAAGAAAAGACTAGTTTTCAGGTTAATTTATTATAGATCATTTCGAAATTCTGCACACCTGTTATGTTTCAATATAGTGTGATTTTTATATGATTATTGTATCATCGTGATCATTTAAATTATTGTTTAATAGCTGCTACAATTTACATCGTTGCACTCATTTCCGAGAAAAAATAAAAATAATTAATTTAATGGATACAAAAATAGTTACCACATACTATACCAATATCGCTTGAAGAAGATATGAATTACAAAACAAAAACAATTTTTTTTTTTTGCGTCATTCCAGTTTCAACCACTTTTATATAGATTAAATTCAACGTCGCAACAACGTAAATGATGACAGTCATTAAAAGTGATAAACTGTGGTAGACGTACAATTTAAGTAATGATAGAAATAACTGTGCATAAAATTACACCGCGTTGCCTTGAAACCAAACAGGTATACTAAATTTCAAAATCTCTCGCGTTATGATACAGGAATAGGCTAGAAAGTCTTGCTTTCGCTATAATATTCATCATAATAGGAAATAAACTGATAAGAAGACATAATATTCCTTTGTGAAACGACAATAAAAATAAATCTTTATTTCTTATTTTTAAAATTTACCTTTTCTCCTGTGTAATCATCATTTACTGTACATTTCCGCTAATCCACAAGTTCACAATCCCAATGATGCATTTGCACGTTAAAAAAATATAAATTTTCATGCGAAAAGGTAATGTAAAATTTCCTTAAAAAAATAGACGCGTCAATGTATCGACAATTTTCTATCTAATAAATCGCCTAAAATCTTCTAAAATTGTGCAGAGAAACCTGAAACGATTTTACTGCTTCGTCATCATGGTCTCGTCGAGTTTCGCAAGAATCGCGACGACAATGACAATTGCCAGTGTGACGTAACGTTCGAGAACCCGTTCCTTCACAGAGGTAACTCGTTTTCGCGATTCAACGCAGCTGCTTCGCGCCATTATTCGGCAGCTTTCACTTCTCGCGAGTGCAAGGCTTGCGTACGTGTGTCACGATCGATGTTCACGTATACCAATCCATCTTGCGAGCAACGTGAAAGACACCAGCTTAAGTTTACACCATTTATGAATAATCTATCCCTGTGTGATCGCGGATCGACCCAAAAGACACAATGATCGAATGCAACAACATGTGACGTCGTACACGTTGGTCGCGAGTCAGCTATTTTCTCCTATTTGCTTTCGATACTGATGTTTGCCCGACCGGATCGTGGCAATTTCGTTCGCCCGTGAACGACGCTGGTCAAACGTAATCCGACCGACTCGAGTGCTAATTAATTCCAATCCATTGACGATAATAAACGGCGATGGTCGATCGGAACCTTCCTCTCCGTGTCTCGTTTCGCGACAAAATTAAAGAAAAAAAAAAAAGAGAGAGAGAGAGAAGAAGAGTTTCTTTCCGAGATGTCCGTTACGTTTTGATTTCAATCGTGAGAGAGAGAGAGAGAGAGAGAGAGAGAGAGACAGAGAGAGAAAAGAAATCGTGGAAAACAAAAAAGAAAA
>NW_025110077.1:570576-597173 GCF_011392965.1 Frieseomelitta varia
AAAAAAAAAAAAAAAAAAAAAAAAAAAAAACGAAGAATCGGAAATATAAAAGAGAGTGAACGAGGAATGTAAAGAGGAAGAGATGCGGAAAAAGGGGAGTTTAATTTTTCGCGTTCTCGCTCACCCGCCTCTGCGTGAATTTTCATTCCATTTCGCACGACCACCTACTCGTTATTTCATTTCGTATTACATCCGCTCCACACACTCTCTGCTACCTTTGGCTCCGTACCGTTCCCCATTTGATTCACGAGAGAAAGGAGAAAGAAACAGAGAGAGAGAGAGAGAGAGAGCAATGACAAAAAAATTGTCGATCCACAGAGTCCTCTCTCCTTTTGCGTCCCGTCGCGTGTAATTAACAAATCCGGGGCGCGATCGTGATCCCGATCGACCCCTCTCTGATCGTTACCGAATAAACGTTCCGGCAATGATAAAGGAGGCCAGAGAATCGCGGGAATACGATAGCGCGGAGATACAAAGTGCCGTAATATTGTTGCATGTATCGCGGTGCCGGATGATCAGAATACGCGCGCGTACACACATCGGACGGCGGCTACGCGGCCAAGATACACGTGTATTTGATCGGTGGATCGTTTCGCACCGGCGCGTTTAATCCCGCAGCATATCGATATCCGGTCAATCCGTTGTAAACGTTGGAAACGTTGCACGCTCTCCCAACCGTCTCTCGCGGTTCATAACCGATCCCGATTGCAAACGAACAGGCGACCCAATCGATAAAGCAACCGCCGTTTCTCGCACGACTCGGCGAAAAACTCGACGCTACTGCAATACGAAGGTTCGGTGAATTTTCTCGAGATAGAAATCACGAAAGATCGTTAACTATTTTTTTTTTTTTTTATATGGGGGTTTGGAGTCGCGACGTGCTGGAATTTTCTCTTTATATCTGGTTCTAGTAGTTAGGTATCCTTTTTTGATAACGTTTTTTTTGTTGTTTTGGTTGAATCCGTATTTATTTCTGCATTCATGTAGCAGAAAGGTGGTTCTGTTTTGCTTGGAATCGTTAACTTGTTACGCCTCGTAACATCCGATTCACGGAATCGTGGGCACCAATCTTGGTTTCGATTCGTTTTGAAAAAATGGCCGGGATTTTGAAGATCAACGCAATTTTAACTTGCCTTGTAATATCGGTTTACTCTCGTAATACGAGTCGCAGTTCTTTTTCACGGATCGACTTCTCGTGAAATCTTGGAAGATCTTGGACATACTGTAATATCGATTGTGATAATTTATGACATGTATTGTAAACTGATACATTCGATATCGACGGAACAGGATAGTCAATTTTTCAATTTATAATCGCGCGGAAAAATTATCGATATTTAAACTCCGTAAAAAAAANTGTATTTATATTTAATCACTTTCAAAATAAACTAAAAGCATTTCTAAAAAAAAAAAAAAAAAACAAAAAAACAAATGATACTTTGAAAACAAAAGCTTCAGGCTTTAAAACGAGCGCAAAGATCGATAGATCACCGATTTATGTTCCAAAGTTACAACAGCTCAAAGTGTCGATAATTTTTCGGCCTCGAAACAAAATTGTCGGCACTTCACTTTCTAAAGTGACTGTCAGAGGGTTAAATTTAGACCAACAAGTACAAATTACGCCAACAGCGTGTTATTTACATACAACGTGATGTTACAATTGCAACGACTAATGCTCACCTATCTATACCTGTAAGACCAAAAAAGAAAAAAAAAAAAAAAAATTAATAAAGCAAAGGAGTTAAAGCGATTTCAACTCGACGCGGCGAAAATAACGCTGTAATTCGAAATGATCGGATAATAACGCGATGAATACAGCTAGGAGGCTACGGGTATTAATAGAATTCGCGTTCGTTGAAACGCGATTTATATCGATGATCGTGTATCGCGCGTAAAGTTACCGGACGAGCGAGTCGATGCTCGTTAACGATGGTTCACCGAATACGGATAGAGTGGTTGATTCGCGTGAAAGCTGTGGGCTCGGGAGGGAAAGAGAGACGCGTCGACGGGGATGTGGAGAGAAAACAGGAACGGAAGGCTAAATACGCACGAAACCTTTGAAATCAGCATGGATCCGACAGAATCGATATCACCCTTGTTCGCTCGTCGGCCAATTACGCGGTAACTCTCGACATGCCCAAAGAAAAAGACTGATGATCGCTTGGTTATTCTCGATACGTTACGTTTAATTATTTACTCTGTCATTCGCTGTTCGAGGTTTACTGTTTAGTCAATTAGATTTTTTTTTTTGTTGTTTTTTAACAAATCAAACTACTCGTCCAGTTCATACAGTACATTTAAAAATAATGTTTATAATAGGGTTATTATACGTATTGTTCACGTTATTTTATACTATTACCTTCATACCTCAACATTTTCACCGTAGCCGCATCGTGTACGATTTCAATTGCCTAAATATTGAAATAAGTAAAAATAAAAATGATAAACACATCACACTATAAAATGGTAAGCTTTATATAATATTTATGTAACCTGCTTTTCTTGCTGAAATTCTCGTTTCTTCGACATCTACAACGTTTACAGTACATTTTTGTGTTATATTCTTCTTTCGAAGAAGAATATTTGAAATACCTGTGTGACACGAAACAAACAATTAACTTAACCGAGGGGATGCGTGAGAAAGGGATTTTCTTGTTTTGTTTGACCCTGGATGCGTCAAACTTAAACACGTTTCACGTGGCGAATCCCCGTTGGAAAACTCGGAAGCGAAGGGATGTCGGGGTGTCGGCGGATGGGAGGTTCGAGATCGAGGAGCGAAGCACCGTTAGGATATCACGGACGATGACGGTTCGGCTCTTTCATTTCCGTACGCGAGGAAGCCGGAACCAGATCGAGTCGATTCTTTTCCGATAGGGCGATTCTGACCCGACCTCCGCCACACCGCCCCCGCTTATAGCTGGTTCCCCTCCCCCATCACGCGTTCTCGAGCGTTCCATCTCCGAGGTTTAAGCGTCCTCCTCCTTCTGCCCTTTCACCAAGCTCGTCGTCCTCTACCTCCTACCGCCACCTTCGCCCTCTCAACTAGTATCCGGCACACCCTCCCGTCGTCTCTTTATTCGCCAAAGAGGGTTGCCGGCAACCGGGTGGAGGGTAGCAGTTGCGAAACTAGTTGCCTGGCTTTAAACTCCGCCGTGCTCTCTCCTGTGCTCTCGGCGCTCGCCTCTCCTTTCCTTTCCTTTCCTTTCCTTTCCTACCTCCTTTCATCTCTCCTCGCCGCTTTGCCCGCCGCCAACCACTCCAGAAGAGAGAACACCATCCCACCTCCGTGCCAGCCAGCCAAGCCAGCCAAGCCAGCCAACAGGGTGGTTGGAGAGAGGATTGAGAGGGCAATATGTTCCTGAGAAGCCCCCAATTTCCTTCGTACAAGCTCGCCGCGACCCCCTTTTCGGGAATAGAAACGGGAATGGGAACGGAAGCGGCGGGTAGCGCTCTGCTCTTACCGACGATTCACTCCTTCTCCACCTACCACCCCTATATACCCATCGGGAGTTTCACTCGAACCCCTTTCTACTCTCGATGGCGCTTCTCTCTTCCGATACGCGCGCTTCGAGGACCACCGACTTCCGGAAGGGAAAACAACTGGACGACGGAGGGAACAACGAGACGGTTATCTTCGGTGTTATCGCAGCCGCGGTGCCGACGATTGATTACACCTTTCCTCCGGCTAATAAATCCGAAGCGATCCGAAGTCGAAGCGGGGAGGATGGTATATTCTTTGATTCACACTGACAAAATATTCTTGATTATTACTATTTAATAGCTTGAATACTAGTATTATTTTTACTATAATCAATATAGTAATATTACTATATTTTTAGTATAATATAATATAATATAATATAATATAATATAATGTAATATACTATATTTTTACTATAATATTACTATATTATATATATTTTTACTATATTTATATAGTAATATTACTATATTACTATATTTTTACTATAATAAATATAGTAATATTATAATATTACTATATCTTTTATAGCAACATTTATTTATTATGTATTTATTATGTACATCTATTTATTATGTATTTTTTTTAGATTTTAATTGTTATTTATAGCAACATTTATTTATTATATATTTCCTTAGATTTTTAACTGTTATTTATTTTATATTTATATCAACGCATCGAGGCATGCTCTGATAAACATATAGCCTGCATTCTCTCGTATTTTTTGAATTATTCAATATACGACTGAAAGGGCTCAAGAGAATGTATAGCATTTGACAAGTGTATTATTTTACTAACAATTAAACTTATTTTTCATTTCAAAGATACTTTATTAAATAAAATGAAAGTAACCTCCAGTAACGTTTCTTAGTGTGGTACGTTGGGAAACAATTTCCCTACTTCTTGAAAAATTATATAACATTATAACATCGAATTATATATTATATATATAATATTATGTAATATAAATTATATATAACGTTGCCTCGTCAACGCAAAATAGCGTCCCCCGTCCGCAAGCTGAAGACTGAAACACGCGAATTCGCGTCCCCCGTCCACAATTGATGTTAATTGATATTAAGAGTGGTGACAGGATCGAAAGGACAAATCGAACTCTACCCTTACAGTTCTTCTAACGAGAGCGGTAGATAAGCTAGATTATCCTATCTGGACGATCCAACCCCTGTTGCAAGCACTCGCCGATCCGTGCCACCATCTGTGAACGCTTTCAGCTTTCATGTTCTCTGCCGAGCTGACTTTTACGTTTGCCCCTTTTGCGCACGAGTAGCACAGCGGTGCCGCGCGTTTATCGATAAGGCGGAGGCGAGAGACCATAGATGGAAATGGTTGGCCGGCCGAAATCGATAGGGCAACCGATACCCACCACGGTGGACACAGCGCATCGATCCGAGGATACGCGTTTCAGGTGACGTCGCCACGCCATACACAGCGTATGTACGCTGTGTATATATAAGCGTCATAAGAGAAACACACGAGGCGGAATGTCGCGGAGTCGTGCAACGTGTCGTGTCAGCACTCGATCCCGCTTATCCTCGATGGAATCGCGAGGTGGGCGAAGCCTGGCGAAGCTCGGCCCCGTGAAATAGAAATACGAGAGAGACCAGCCCTCGATGCTCTTCTCTAAACGGGCTGATAACAAAGTCGGTGTGGAAAGGGGGAACAGGAGATTGTTCGAGGGCATCGAGTAATCGATATCGACGACGACGTCGTCTGACCTCTCTCTCCTCTTTCGACGAGATCACTTCGCGCTTTCCGAGACCTTTCTCTTCTTTTTTTTTTTTTTTTTTTTTTCTCGCGACGAGACGGAGATAATTCTGTGCTGGTCGATACCTTGGTTCCTCACTTTTTGGAACGTCGAGCGTGGAATTCGATGAAATACGCGAGAATGTATACCGTTCGACAACGTGTAAAATTGCGACTGTAAAACTGTTTTGGTTTGAACATTAAATAAATAATTGAATAAATATTAAATACGTTTAAATACAGAAACATTGTTTTTCATATTATTAAAGGTAAAAGAGGCACATACGTATATTATTATATTAAAGACAAGCAGTACTTTGACATATAAAATGATGACAATATAAAAAATTTAATCGAAAATTAAAATCAAATTCCTAACAATTACAGACGTAACGACCAGAGAATATTGAACGAATCCTCGAAATCCCTATGAACAGTTAAAAAGGGCACGAAACGAATTAAAAACATGGAATAAATAAAAGCAGGTAAAAAAAAAAAAAAAGGTAGAAGCAGACGATTCATAATACTTAAAAAGGGCTAAGGACTCGGGAGGACGCTCCGTGGAAAGAAAATCGCGGATACCTCCGTACTTTCTCCCTGCCGGCCGTACAAATTTTCTCTCGAAAGTTTGACGGACTTTGCGAGTTGCGGGTCGGTATCCGTGGCCAACGTTTTCCCTCCTCCTTATTATTTATTCAGCAACTCGACGGCGAAGTTTCGCGGCGTTTGCCGATGGAGCAAAGGTATAAGGTATACCCGCAGCTCGTCCCTCCCATCCAGTGGCTTTCGCTGTTTCTTCGCGGAGAAACTTGGTCGGAAGGTCTACGTGTAACGCGCGATAAACTCCCGGAGAGGGTGAAGATTAACGGGCACGAGAACTTTTCACGCCAAGTATACACCGTATATACCACCGTGGATCGCCCGTGGGATTTGCCACGAGCGAAAGCGGAAAAGTTGCCGCCGCTCGGATCGATCTCTTTCGCGCAATCCAATTTCCGCGGCAATTAGATTCGTCGGCGGATCGATCCTTGACAGTGTCGAGACCGATGACGTAACCGTTGCGTCATTTAACCCCTAAGCCAGCGAATGCGGGCCCCCCTCCCATTCTCGGCAACTTATCTGAATTTACCGCCTGTATCTTTCTCGTCTCTCGTTAATTTTTAATTCGTCCACGTATTCTTCTTCTCTTCCTCCCTTCGTCGCCTACATTTTTATTGTTTCGTCCACCTTTTTTTTGCTTTTCACGTTGTGTTGTATATCCATTCAAAGTTTGCACTGTTACGCGTTTCTGTAATTATAATACTCTAGATAATTCGTATTCTCGACCAAGTCCGAATTACGAAGTCGAATGAAACATTTAACCAAAGTTCGAGCAACCTGTACGTCATTAACTGATGATATAAACGTTATTAGTCAGTTCATCGATCGCGATCATTCTATCGAGTAAGACTTTTAAAGTAATTTAACATCGCATGTAAAAAAATGTCTACATACTAAATGGGGGTTATTAACGCGTAAAACTGGAAAATGATATCTATTAATCGGTGACGTGCAATTTTTCAAATGAAATTATACTGAAATGATTAAACTTTAATGCGTGTTTAATTGCTGTTCATTCTACTGTAATTGGTGGTAATTGAAGACAATTTCTCCGAAATTTGCCGATCTTGAATTAAATACGTTGTGCGTTGTATAATTTGGATTAACTAAGCACAGATCTTTAAAATTATGTAGCTTTTCTGAATACGTTCAATAGATGTTGGACGTGGCAGAAAAAGAACTGTGCATCACGTACGATACGTATTATATAATTATATGTATAATTTAAATTGTACATTGTATATAATTATTATATTATATGCACACCTGCGTGAAAGTGACAATTTAAAAAAAAAAAGAACGCAATTTTTCGAGTTGATATTACAAGAATGCTGCCGTCTTTGCAGACGGTCTCTCGGCCAATTATGATAATTTTATTCATTTATTACCAAGGTCGGTGAAGAAAAATTATGCCACTTTTTCTGATTCACGTGACACTGCCGCACTTCACAAATACGACTTATTATGAGTTCGTTCTAATTACCAACGTGAACAAGCACGTGTCGATAACGTAAAAACTCTATTACTCTAAATTACATCGTTCCCAATTCTGTTCGAAAATTGTTTTTCCCTACTCTGCCGGAATGCACATTCCTTCCAAGGCTTTCGTCGCAACGAAAAATCGTTGCGTAAGTACCAAAAAAAAAAAAAAAAAGAAATGGCAGCAAGACAAATTGACAAAGACGACGAATTATTGCGTACGATTTGGTCGCTCGTTATGGTCCGCAAATCAGTTACCAGCGCAAGAGGTTATAATTTCCCCGTACAGATAGAAACGTAAAGAATTTTAACCTCTGCTACACTCGTCGGCTCGAGGCTCTTCTCTCTCTCTCTCTCTCTCTCTCTCTCTCTCTCTCTCTCTCTCTCTCTCTCTCTCTCGTTCCTTCGAGAGAACCATCTTTCCTTCGCCGCGTCTATTTCGCTTTCGAGAGCTATTCTTGACCACTTGCGCTGGCAACTGGTTTGCGAACCATAACGAGTGACCAAACCGTACGCTAATAATTCGTCCCTTTCTTTGGATTAGAAATTAACGAGGAGTTAAATAAATTTATCATTTCGCCTATACTTAACTATACTTAAAGCTGAGAAAATATTGCAAATTTGTCAAGTTGTTCCAGCGCAAGAGGTTAAATAAAGATGTTCGTGCGTTTGTTGCTTCAGCCACGCGACAACTACACCGGCGACCATTTCGAGTTTCTCGCTGGTTCTCTCTTCGCTTTAACGTCTCTCTTTCCCCTTTCTCGCGATCGTTCTGGCTCCTTTTCGCGCGCCGCCATCGGCCTTCCTCTCGCGGATAGAGCGGCGCAGTCGCGACGTGGATTGAGATTTAAAAGCCGCATTTCCCGTAAAAAGAACCGGCCCGCCCGGCTGGTTAAAGCGAGGAAAAGGACGTTTGCGATCCTTTTCAAGCGCGAAGATAGAGACGAGACGGTCCGTTGCCTCGCTGACAAGAGAGGAAAAAGAAGTAACGAGAAGAAGGAAGAGGCGCGGGCACGAGCGGACTACGGAACGAAGAAGAAACACGAGCGTGGAAAAAAAGAGGGCGAACGCTTTAATCACTCGCCGCTCGGAAAACACATTTATCTGGAAATCCTCCGTGTACCGCGGAAAAGAAATCCCGGCGTTTGTTCCTGCCTAGTCGCTTTCCAACGTTCGAGTCGAGTTCGAACACCTTCCTTCCCTCTTTCGCGTCGTTGAGAAAGATTTACATCGTTGCAAATATTACCTATCCTGGGAAGTGTCTAAGTGGTGAATTTTTCTCGCGATTGCGACGTGTCTCCTCGTGAAACTTCTTTCACTCGTTTCTCGTTCCCAGTGGCACAAAGCAGAACGAAATGGAGGGGCGAGATTCAAAATTCGCGCGAGCAAAAAATGGAGAGGGGAGAAGCCCCCCTTTTTTCCCCACCGGCGAGAAGAATGACAATCGGAGGTTGGATTCGGCGAGCCGGAAGCAAAGGGAATAAGAGAAGCCGGAATAATCGCGGCCGATGCGCGGCAAGTAATCGGTAGCCTGGTTACCAGCTGCCGGCTCGTTAATTAACCGCGATTACGGGGGCGGTGGTGCATGCGAGAGAACAGGCAGAGGCCCTCCTCGCCTCGCCTCGCCTCGCCTCGCCTCGCCGCGCTGCGCAGCACGGCTGCATCACCCATCCAATCCGCCGCTTCTCTCGTTACACACTCGCCACTTCTCCGAAAGAGAGAGAGAGAGAGAGAGAGAGAGAGAGAGAGAGAGAGAGAGAGAGAGAGAGAGCTTGCATTCGAATAATCGTCCGCCCGTGAAATCGTTACGACTCCGCGTGCTTCCCTCCCGCAACTCGCGCGCTACCGCGGAATCTCCCTCTCCTCCGCTGTCCCTTTTTGTACCATTTTTCACGCTGTTACTATTCGAAAACTCGCGCGGTTCGTTATCAACGCATTACGAGCACGTCTCTGACAATCCTGCACTTCGTAACACGTTTCTTTTTTGTTTTCCTCGTCGTGATCTCTGCAAGGAAATGGTCGAACGTTAAGGCACTTCTCCGCTGGAGAGTTACTCTCCATTTCTTTTTCTCTCAATAGCGTTTGAACGATGCTCTCGGACAGTAAACTCTCAGTGGCAGCTATCCATTTGCGAGAGCGACTCGCGACAGTTTTTTCACTATGAAATGAAGAATGACCTTTACGCGTTACTATGTCACACCGGCTTGGAAAGTTCAACGATAGAGCCACGCGTCGCGTCGTGGTTCATTTATGCAGGTCAACGCGCGCGCGTGCGTGCGAACAAAGACGACGCGGCGGTTGAAAATCGCATCACACGCGACGAGAGTTCAACGAGCAATCGTCGCAACTTGCGACCTATTCTTTGTACGCTGCGTTTCGCTACGCTATCGAGCACGCGCGCGAGTTTACCTGAAACAGACGCGGAGGCAAGCGAGATCCGTTTAAATCGCTTGACGCTGGCAGCTGACTGCGGACCGTAACGAGTGACCGCAACCGTACACAACAATTCGTCGCTTTCTCTTTGAATCTGAAAAGTCGGTGTGATATCGCTGGATAGAAATTACTGAGAAGTACTAAACTTGACGCCAAAATGACCAATTTATAATTTTTTTTTTACAAGCAATTTCGCGGATTTACGATGTTACAGTTTTTAGAAACTCGAGTGGTTTTTGGTAAAATGTATAACAAAAATTGGCGTTCATCGTCGTATTATAAATCTTTTCATATTTCATGCAGTCTAATTTTCTTCGACTCAATTTTTATACTTTTGGTCCTCGATGGTTCTAGCGTTTAAGTATACTTAAAACTGCGGAGATGTTGCAATTTTGGGACAAAAAGCCGTCGACGCCAGCGCAAGAGGTTAAAACGCGATTCGAGAGAATTTCGAGGCTATCTCGTTCCTCCTGTCGCTCTGTGTTTACGAAAGCGGACACGACGACGACGGATAAATAAAACGAAAGATGGCGGCGCCACGGCGGGGAGAGTTTCAAAGTGGCTGTTTCGAACGCGGTGTATATTCATCGAGAACGTAAATAGGCTGGAGCCGTAATTCCGCATCACGCGGATTGTGTACCGCGCGTTACGCGCCGGGTTAACCGAAGTCACCGGAGCCACTTGACCCGCGATCAATGAAACCTCGGAATTCTCGGATGAAAAATTCTTCCCCTCCCCTCCCTCCTCCCGGTGGATCTCCGCAGCGGCAATCAAAGGCGAACGAACGGGGCGTTGGTGCTCGAGCGCGAAACAAACGGGGCGTAGAAAGAAAAGAAAAGAAAAGAAAAGGGAAAAAAAAAATGGCGACTCTTTGTTCCGCGTAATCGCATCTCGGTGCCGGTGTGAATCGATTAACCACCCATCTTCTGTCCGGGGAACCAGGCAGAGAATGAGAGGCGCGGGCGAGAAATAATACGCTGCTGGCTCTCGCAAGCTCTCCCTCCGTCCCGAGTATCCGGCCTTCGGCGTCGCCAATTACCGTTGGCGTTCCCTCTTGCTGCGACGCTCCGTCGCAGCCAACGACGACGACGACGACGACGACGAGGCATCGACCTTCGCGAGGTGTATCGATGATCGAGTTTGCGCGGAACGTCACCGGAACGTATCAGCGCGCGGGCCGGCACGGTCGCTGGCGTCGCTTTGTCGTCGGTAATTGATTTATACGCTCGATGCCTTTGATGTTGGTCCGCCGCTTCCACGTCGACAGCGGTGCCGATGTTCGCGATGAAAGGGGGATGTGCGCGCGTGTACGCTCCTCCTCCATCCGCTTTATCGGGGACGTCACCGATCGCCGCGGTTACCGCACATTCGCGAAACAACATCATCGTTTCGATTTCACGGTTCGCCGTCGTCGATCGATCGATCGATCGTCCGCAGTTTACAACAGTAAACCTCCTCTTTCTCCTCCTCCAAATTCACGAGCGAGCGAACAACGCGCGATTATTATCATCGAAACCAGACGCAGCTTTACTTCTCAGCTAATCTGGCGCCAAGACCGCACACCGTTGCGTGTAATTTTCAGTGAAAAATTTTCGCGAGTTCAAACGAGGAGCGAGCGACACCGAGAAACTCGTTGCCAGAAGCTCGTAAAACCGCGTGTTTGTTCTGCGGTGTGAAACAGCTGTACGCGTGGGCTATAAGAGGATCATCGAAATCGATTCGACGCACCCGGTGTTACGCGCACGGTCTCGAAGCGGAAACGAAGCGAGAGGAGGCTTCGTTGGGAAACCGAACGAGCGGTGACCAGTTGTCGACCGCGTGTAATCGGGGCGCGACGATTCGTCGCCAGCTCCGACGATAACAATTACGATCGAGCTTGTACACGCACATGTTCGGATAACGCTGAGAGATAACTCTACTTGGATGCACGAAGGTGGTCCGTTAGAGCGAGATTACGGAGAAGCGTGGCGCTTCTCGCGGAATCGATAAGCTATCGGGCTGCGGCCGGAAGCCGTGAAGACCACAAGCGTGAACCAGCCAAGACGAAAAGAAAGCGAACGTAACGTCCTTAACGAGAGAGTCGCGAGCTTAACCTCTCTCAGCTGTGGCGCCGCTTTCAACCTCTTACGCTGGAATATGATGCGCGTCGAGAATTTTTTGTCCCCCAAATCGCAACGTTGTTTTTGTCTAGTTTTCTAAGTAAATTTAAAGGCAAAACAAGTGATAAGTTTTATTATTTCTTAATAATTTCTATCAGTACCGAATCATTGTATTGCACGGTTTGGTCACTCGTTATGGTCCGCAAACCAGTCGCCAGCGAAGGGGGGGCTTGAAAGTGTGTATCTACGTTGTGTCATTGGAACGATTATACCACGTCAAACACAGAGTATACGCTGTAAGATTGAATTAAACTGCAAGAAAATGACACTAGTTTCTTTCTTTTAAGAATCAATAATTTAGTTCAATTTATACCAACCACGCAGCTCGAACGCGTGTTGAATAGCGCCACACAATGTACAATGTGCATTTAGTTTCAATTATAGCCGGCAATTATTGTCGTCAGTCGTATTGAAGCTTCCTCTCCTAATTAACTCTCTTATGAATAGCCAGTTTTCACATTATTTACTTTTACTTCGATAACACGGTCGAGGAAGCGCTATCGCGCCGCAATGGCACTGTGTCCAACACGATTTCTCGATAATCAATAATAATTAACATCAACAGCAAGAAAATATTTAGAAATGACCAGTCGAATCTAGTCTCGAGATGTTTCTAGAAATCTCCAACATTTACAAACGTGTTTCGTCTCATCCCACGAAATGAAAGTTCAATTCGAGCGACGAATTTTAATCGTCGATGTGATTTTCTTTGGCGTGGCGAGTACACACACCCGGTTCGTTGCGAAAAGAATTGTCACGTTTCTTCGTATACTCGTCGTTCGCAGCTAAGAGAGGTGAAAACCTCGCGGCCCGATTCAATTTAACGGATCCGAGGAGAAGGCTTCTTGGTACTCGATCAGCTCGCGTGCACGACACGCCAATGCGTATCGGCAGGATCCGCCGTTTTACGCGCGATACGGCCGCCTCTGCGAGCAGAACGCGTCGAAAATGCAGCGCAAGAGGCAAGAGAGACAGAGAGGAGACGAGCTCGCCTGCCAGATGATTATAGAGGGCGATGAGGCCAGGGAGCAAGTTTAACGGGCTGGTAAGCCGATGACTCGGAGTCATGACAACGCGTACAGTGGGGTCAACGAGTGGCAATTGAGGGCAACAGTGTCAAACGACGCCAATACGCTGTTGGGAAACAAACTGTACGCTGTCCTGCGCGTCTTCTCGTTGTTCGCCACTCAATGGACGACGTCGCCGTTTCGCTTTCGTTTCAACTCTTTTGTTTTATTTTTTTTTTCACGGCGGGAGAGAGAGAGAGAGAGAGGGGGGGAACACGTCACGTCTCGTTGGCAACGAAAACAGGAGGAGCAAACTGTGCCCGACGAGAGTTCCAGTTTGCTGAATCGAAAAGATCGCGCAGCTGTCGCCAAGAGTTTTTAGATACTTTCCGACAATTTCCACCGCTCGTTTCGTAAACAATTTTCAATTTTCTCCGATACGAAATACGGCTGGAAACGGGTGGAAAGAAGAAGAACACCCCGCCGAGTAAAATATGACCAAGAACGAGTAAGAAACTGCGAGGATTAACCTCTTCGCTGAAAGCCGTAAATTTCTCACAGTCAGTCGAAGAGAGCTGCATATCGCTGTTGTTATATCGTTATGATTTTCCAAATTCTTTATGAAATGAACATTGATTCATTCGTCTCTTTCAATTTCAAAATTTTAAGTTATTCGAAGTTTATTCGATGATTACATGGTGCAAAAGCATACGCGCTGTTTATAAAAATTTCGAAATTATTAAAATAATTTATATTAATATAAGTTAAATCACAATGTATGATTGTTATAAAATAATTTATAAAACAACCTTCGGTTCATTCGTTTTCTCAATTTCAAAATTTCAAGTCAGTCAAAGTCTATTCTAACGTAATTACATAGTGCAAAGCATACGCTCTGTTTATAAAATTTTAAAATTATTAAAATAATTTATATTAATATATATAATATAATATAAATTAATATAAATTAAATTGCAATGTATGATTGTTATAAAATAATTTATAAAACAACCTTCGGTTCATTCGTTTTCTCAATTTCAAAATTTCAAGTCAGTCAAAGTCTATTCTAACGTAATTACATAGTGCAAAGCATAAGCGCTGTTTATAAAATTCTAAAATTATTAAAATAATTTATATTAATATACATATAATATAACATAAATTAATATTAATTAAATCACAATGTACGATTATTATAAAATAATTTATAAAGAAACACCTTTGATTCATTCGTTTTCTCAATTCAAAAATTTTAAGTTATTCAAAGTTTACTCGAACAGTGTAAGCACCACTGAATATAAATTTGATTGTTGCACTTGTTCTGCGTAGTTTTGCTCTATATAAAAATATAACTTAGAAAATAATATAGCTAAGCGGCTAATAGGATTTTGGTTACGAAAATGTTGCACCAATTGTTTTTTGGTTATCCGACGATTATCTCGATCGAAGGAATTATCGTCAGGGCACTGAGATTTCACGTGAAGTGTTGTCTCGATGTTTCTCGTACGAATGCAAGTCGACGTCGAAAACGAATACATTTCGAGACAGAATTTTCTTTCAAGCCAAGACCACGCATTCTCGTTTCGCATTCGAGCCAACCGGCTCGTAGAGAGCAATTCCGTGACGAGAATTGCTAACGACGTTGAGTCGTTTCGACATTCCATTAACTATTTAACATAGCAGCTGGTTCGTGGCTGGTCCTCGTCAACGATTGTCTCTTGTTACGATTGTCTCTCGCTCAAAAGTCTTGGGACACTTTTACTTTTAATGTTCGATATCTATCACGAACTATAATATTGCGCACGTATATTGCAATATAATTGTAATACAATATATGTACAATATACTAATGTATTAACAGAGTATGTTGTATAAAGTATGTTTCATATCTACTGTACGTACACGTTTAATTCTAATTTTAATTTCGAATCAGATGTATTTTGTATTTAATTTAATTTTGTTCTTCGTAACGTAACAGTATTAATACAACATATTAATACATTAACAGAGTCTTCACTGTATAAAATACGTTTCACGTTCATTCTATTTGATTATATCGTTTGCAGTCTATTTAAACAACGTTGAAAAACACAACGCAATCTACATATATCGTGTTTACACATTAATTTATACTTTCGTATTCTGTGACTTACACACTGTAAAACGCCTAATTTATACTTTCGTTACACATCGAACGCCAGTGGCTGTCCCAAGATTTCTCAGCGTGTGCGTAAATGACACAATTGAGCGAACACAAGCGCACGTGCGTACGTAAAAGAGGGCGAAAAAAAAACTATTTTCAGCCAATAGTTGATAACAACGTGCGGATGAAAAAAAGAGAGAGAGAGAGAGAGAGAGAAAGCAGGATAGGCCACAAGTCGTTGCGGAAATACAGCGGGAACGTTTAGAGGTGGCGTGCGTGTTGGAGATAACGCGCGGCGGACGCGGAAATCCACCGGGAGGATGATATTTTAACAGCGTGACGCGCTCGACGAGCGAATCTCGTTATCGTCGCGCGATCGACATCGAAAGCGTCGATCGAAAACATTTTCTCGTTAACGAGTGGCAGAGGGCTTTCCCGTCGAAACGTTTATACCGCGTTGGCTTTGGGGATGAGGGAGGGAAGAGAGCCCGTACTCCTCCCATCGCACGCACATTCTGCACCACAACGCCAGAGTGGCGAACTGGCCGTGGAACGGTAGTAGAGAACGGACAGAGCATAGGGTTATTAATTTCGTCGACTAGCCGGATAATCGATCGACCACGCATCTATAGTGGCCTGTACATTAAAATAATCATGGGCACGCGCGCTCCCGCCGTGTGTTGGAAACCGAACGAGAAAGGGGTGGATGGGCGGGTGGGGGGACGAGAGGCTTAACATGCACGGGACCGTGCATTATTATTAATTAATCCGTTTAGGATTTATAGGACGTATCGCCACCGCTGCCGCCTGTCCTGCACAGAGCTTTCGGAGCACTCGGACTCTACCCGGTGGTGGTGGTCCATCCTGACCACGCGAGCGCGCCGTCAAATCTCGTTCGACCGACCAAATTGGAGAAAATTGATCGCGCGAAACCGTGTTCAAACTCGATTCTCGGCACGTGCATCGAGCGCCGCCGGGACTCGATTCGATTCGATTCGATTCGATTCGACTCGACTCGACTCGACTGGCCGACCTCGATTCGCCCCGATCGTAAACGCTTCGTTGAAACTCGTTGAAACCCGGAGCGAACACGTTCCGCGGATTCGCACGGCCGAATGGCAAAACGGCAGAAGAAATACTAATTGGCAAAGGAGGGGAAAGGCGAAAAAAAGAGAAACAGAGAAAGAGAGAGAGAGAGAGAAGTCTCAAGGTAAGGAGAGACTGGCACACCTTGACGAGATCACGTTTGTCGGTAAGAGCAGCCGATCGAAGGGAACGAGCAGCCGCTTCTAAACGAGAGGAAGAGATCTGGCGAAGGAGATCGTCGTACCTGTGGCACGAATCGCCGCCGTGTCGGGAAGCCGGAAACTGGTTTTCTGGTGGAATTCGTTCTTGTACTAGCCATTCGACGAAGAATGGACGAGGGAAAGAGAGAGAGAGAGAGAGAGAGAGAGAGAGAGAGAGAGAGAGAGAGGGAGAGAGGAAGAACGAAACGAACATCGTGTCCGACTAGAGGAACTTTAAGAGGATTCGAGGCTGAGAACCTGCCAGTCTCTCTCGAGTAATCCCGCAACTCCGTTTGTCGAGTCCATCTTTGTTTCTCCGATCGACCAAGAACCGGGAACTTAATCTCGCCAGCCGATAAACGCGGCTCCGGCGGGAGAAATCGGGCGAGGAGTCGCGTGAAAGAAAAACGACTCCGCGTGATTGTCGTCCATCTCCAAACGATGATGGACGTTTTCGTATCAAATCGGTAAGTTCGCGTTTTTTTTTTTTTTTTTTTTTTTTCGTACTCTCGAGACACGCGCTCGTTTACGTTCTCATCTCGAATCGAATCGAGGCGAGGTGAAACACGTCTCGGACAGAAGGAGGAGGAAGAGGGGGACGGTTTAACGACTCTCATTGCACTTCGAGTTGCGGCGATCCGCTCGCTCCCGGCTTAAGCAAATTGCCAGGGGAATTGCGCTTCCAGCCACTCTTCCTTCTACTCTACTTATTCCGATAATTTCCCCGCGAAACGACGACGCGAGAAAAAGAAAAAGAAGAAGCGTTGAACTTCACCGACGTCGTGGCCCCTCTCTTAAACACGGAAATTTACACACGCTCGAGACGTCGTGAAATTTCCGTTCTTTATCGCGGCTTTAGAAGCCTAACCCCTTTGCCCCTTTGGCAAACTTTTTCGTATCATCTCTACCGGCAATTTATTTACGAAGCATATCAAATAAATCGTTCGGATGGTGCTTGACGCAAAATTTTAAAAATTCACTGTGTCTTTCTAACGCTGTGACGTCGTTTAAATCTAAAGCAAATCACGCTGGAACAATTATAATATACAAGAATCAACGATTCATAGTTTCTTCTATCTTCGCGCGTCACGAACAAAATTGACAAAAATTTCATTGCCATTCTTGCCGCACGCCGTCTCGATGAAGAATCGACATCGACCTCGTCGTAAAACTCCCTCCTTCCGTCCCACGAAAAATTCAGCGCGGCTCGGTTTGCATATGCACGTTTGTACGTTTCGCGGCTTTCTCTCAACGTCGTCGAGCAGTCCGACTCGTTGCAGGAGAGGTAAGAGAAGCACGGAGAGAAAGAGAAACCGGTTTAATATCTTTGAGGTAAATATCAGGGGCTCAATGGTTGCGATTTTTCCAAATCGCGCGCTGATTTATCGGGAACAAATTGATTCTATCGACGTCCCCCGGGTTTCTTTCGCTTAATTTCGCTCGAGATTCGTATATATCGAGGTTTCGCTCGGGATTCGTATATATCGAGGTGTTGTAACTTCGTCTGTATCGCAACGCAGGCTGTTTCCAAAATTGTGGTGCAATCGACCATTCGACGTGTAAAGATATATTGAAGAGGAAGAATAAAGATACGACGATGCTTCCTTTTTCGAGAAAATCGAGTTCGAGGTATACTTTCATCAAGCATAGTTGAATTTCATCAATAAATACGACAAACATTTAATTTCTAAATATATATTTATTTTTTTATTTAATAAAAATAATAATATATTTATATATATTTAGATCATTTATTTTCGATAATAATATATATATTTGATATTTTACTATATTTATATATATTATTTTATATATAAAATATATTTATATTATATTAATATATTTATATATATTATTTTATATATAAATATATTTTAATTAATAATAATATATTTATACATAGATCATTTATTTTATTATTAAAATAAATTAATTAATCCTGATACAAAAGGTACAAATTATATTTTACTTATAATTTTTTAAAAAATTCATTCTCACTATCACTTTAATTATAAATAATTTTATCAATTTTAAATTATTACTATAATATTTAATATTTACTATAAAATTTTATTTATTTATATTTATTAATAATAACCATAGTAATAAATAAAAGTTGAATTTAGCTAATTCTAGACACCACAGAAGAGTCAATACAGAATAGTGTGATACAGAGTGTTTTTTTTTTTAAATGAAGCTTTAATTAAAAATCTTGTTCTACCTATTTTCTACCTATTTTTGCTCGCCATTATTCTTTCCTATCTTATCTAGAATTGTCTATCTTTAAATCATCCAGTACACTGCAAGTAAATCTTCAAACTCGACTTTCTCGAAAACAGAGCGTCACATGGGAAAATTTTCTCGGTTTTTTCTTTCCTGCAGATGATACTATCATTACATCTCCTGTATATATTAGATTGGCCAAAAGTAACTGCGTTTTCTTGCGTGCAACTGAAAGGCGAATTTCTCAGGCGAGTTTCAACAAACGAGTCAACTTCACGAGTCCACGTTTAAGAAAATTCTTATCTTTCTCGACGAAAAAAGAAAAAGTGTATTTTAAAATGAAGCCGGACAGCTCGGTTCAACGCGGTATTATATCGCGTGTTTTTAACGCGCCATCGAGTTATAGCCAACGGAACAACAAAGTATATAGCCAAGAGATCGAGCGATCCATTAATAAATTCGCGAAACTCCACGAAGCTTGTTTCCCGTGGGCGTGCAACGCACCAACGATATAAATAACGATGATATTTATATACGGTTATTATTATTCGCTCCGCGATAACAGATATCCGCGAGATATCACGATGGTTTATACGCGACGGGCATTCCGATCGAGTCCTCGACGTCGTGGTTGATGACGACGACGACATTGAGGAGGCCGATGATCACGAGGACGACCGACAACGACGAAATTTTGATATGCCAGGCGAGCGAGCAATCGCAGTTCGGCGTCGCAGTTCCTCCACCACCGGTCATTTGCCGGTTCCGCTTCGGAATTTTTTGGGTCACGTTGGATACAACCGCTGGCAACTGGCCATCGGGTCGACTCCGTACCCTTTTTACTGCAACGCGAGCCGGCGAGTGTATCGATCGATATTAAAATACAGCCGGGGAAACGAGTTCGTCGGGTTCACTTCGACACTTCCTGACGGCGGTCGTCTCGTTGCTACTGCAACCGTCTGGCACGCGATGATCTTCCACCTATTTTTACCAACAGTTTACCGGTACTTTGTACATATTCCTATTCCTGCTGTAATCGATCGGGTCTTTTTTTTTTTAACGAGGAAGGAACACAGGTAATTGTCAGGAATACGAAGTAATCTTCAATTACAATCCAGCCCACACCCAGCTACAACACGCTATTCACAAATTTTATTAAAAATTCTGCTTCGTAGAAAGCAGATAAAGTATCCGACGAATTGCAAACAACTCCAGTTCAAGACTGATTAGAAAAAAAAGAAGGATTTGCATTAACCTCTTACGCTGAAATGACGTCAAGAACTCTTGTCCGAAAATTGCAATATTTCCTCAGCTTTAAGTATATTTAAGTATAACCCGGGCGAAACAAATAATTTATTACTTTTCTAGTATAATGTACAATATATAACAATTAACTATCCATTGATATCATACCGACGTGTTCAAAAAGAAGGCGACGAATTATTTTATACGGTTTGGTCACTCGTTACGGTCCGCAATCAGTTGCCCAGCGCGAGCGGACTAATAGCGGGCAGATCTCTTCATTCGGTTAACTGTTAACTTTGGTAGAAACGAACGCGTCTGCGTTAGGATCGCCCGGTGTTTCTCGCCATCGTGATCACCGTAGCGAAAAGGTGAAAAATTCCGACGATTCAACGCCTCTCGATCTCTCGTTCGAGAGCGAGGCAACCGCTGCTGCTGGTAAACGAACGGGGTCACGAAGGAAGGGAGAAAGCCTGAGAAAGGAGAAACTTCTCATTAATTTTCGAAAAAGAGAAAGAGAGAGAGAGAGAGAGTCAGGACACCGAGATCGTCGGCAGAACGAGTCAGAGTGCTGCCGCTGAAACTGAAAGAAGAAGGGGGACAAGGAGATAGAGACGCTGCAATCTGCCGGTTTGTCGCCGATCGTTTTGCGCGTCGATCGGAATTTGCCGGATAATCGGCGTGAAGTTCACCGCCGAGGGATCGGTTCGAGTGGCAACCGGTTCGCGAAGCTCGTTCGCGATCGTTTAACGAGCGAGATAATCGCAAAGACCAGGCGGCGAAAAAATCACGCGGCGCGCTGCTGCGAAAGAACGAGAGAGAGAGGGAGAACGATTATTACGAGCGTCGCGCCCAGCCATGAAAGTACACGGACCAGTTGCGCGTTCGCTGGATGGGAATACGGCGAGGAAGTTGCCAGAAGGTACGGCTGCAGCTGCAACTGTCGTGAAACGCGGTTAGCCAGGCCATCAATTTTCATTACGATCGAAAGGCACCGCACCGCTACCGATATCCCACGCGACACAGGTTGCTATAACGCCGTCTACGATACGCTCTCCGCTCTACCTTTGTGTCTATCAATCGTTCAAGCCTGCCGAATTTCTTCCCCCGTTGCAACCCGTATCGCAAGATCGTGCCAATGCCCCGCGTATCATCACGTTTCGAACAGTTTGATCGAGCAATCTCTCAAAGGGAGAAAGTTGATTCCTGAACGGGAAAGGGAAAAACGACTTGGACGATTCGTTACTCAAATTCCAAAGATAACACAGACTGGCGGAGAAGCCGCGTTAATTACCGACGCTTGCTCGCAGCTTTTTACGAGCCTGACTTTTATCTCTTTTCTCTTCGCTTCGTTGCCAGTGCGCGATTAATAAGGTGGTCCAGATTGGGAACAATGCCAAAATAAAGAGACAGCAACGACCCCAGTCGCGTGACGGATGATGGTTAATAATCTCCAGAGAATCAGACGAAACTCTGAACACGCTTGTAATAAAGTAATAAATAAAAGAAGGACACGCTTCCGCGGGATTGGCAAACGTCGAGCGGTGGGGAGAAGAACGAAGCGTTTAAGCGGGAAACCAAATATCACGGAGGCACCGGGCAAATAGAAATTAGCGCGATTGGACCGATTTGAAAACGATCGTTCGGGGGGGATGAGACTCGACGATCGTGGAAACCTGAACCACGCAGAGTGAAGTCGATGGTAATTCCATCGCGATGATTTCGCTAGCCATTTTTCCGATCCATTTCTCGCGATACAGCGACCGTCCCATTGCGAGGCATCGCGGCGCGCAGGCGCGATTGAATCGTAAATTCGCGCAGTAATTGAAACGCAAACGCCGTTTGCCAGTTACGTTAATCCTATGAAATACAGCGCTCGTTGCTGTACGCCCCGCGCCACCGCCATATAACCGCCGTCGTCGCCAACAGGCAACTCTCCACACCGAAACAACCCGCTTCACATCCACCTCCGACCTCAGCCGCCCCCTCCACCGTCTATCCCCATACGGTTCGCGGTGTTATCAACTCGCAGCGAGAAGTCAACATGCGAACCCGTCCCCATAACGGCTCGCGTGACTCTAATGATTACGAATTAGCCATAAATTGTACGATCATGTAAAGCGGTCGTAATTTATAACGGCAGCCTACGAGCGACGCCCGGGACTTTTCTCTTTTACTCGGGTCAACGATAAAGGGGGATTTGGGGGGGGGGGGGGATGAAGATGCAGAGACGACACCTTTCACATGCACTCGTACGATATATATCTGTACACGTGCGCTGAAACAGAGGATCGTCTGTTTCAAACGAAATTCTTCCGTTTGCTCTGGAAACTCGTTCAGCTTTGAAAGAGAAGACCTACGAGCTCGTCACTGTGAACCGGTGATATACCTTTGGATGTGTAACATCACGGATCGTTTGTCCATCACGGTGGACAGAGCGAGCGAGAAAACGAAAAAAAAACGTTGATGGATTAATCCGAGGCCTTTCGTCTGGCTTTCAACTCCTCCACGGTGGACGGAGATCTTCCCATGGAGGGAAAGAAGAGACGCGAGAAGGTCAAGAGGGAGAACTCCCGAGGGACAAAAGAAAATGGTGTGCAACCCTTCGTCCCTTCTCCTTGCAGCGCACCCACGCTTCCAAGTATTGATCGAAATCGAAGGGGAGAGTTCCCAATGCGGGGTGGGTCATACCTAATTCATAGTCCTTGGGTTCTTGCAACCCTCCACGGTGATTATTTTACCGGCGGACGGGGGTCGAACGCGACCGGTTATAGAACACGACGGTGGCAATACACCCAGGCCGCAGAACTCACTTCGCCTCCTATCTTACTACCGTCCGGAAAGTTGAGACCTTTGATTTCTGAGAAACCATACTCGTACGGAATGACGTCCACCTGAGCAGCGTATATCTAGCGAATGTACGTTCTTTAAATCACTTCAGACATGTGAGGAATTTTTAATATATATATATATTTTAATATACAGTTTATAATGTATCTCGATTTTCGTCTTTCTTTTTTCCACTCGTGAATGTATCCCCTTACGTTGACGTACATTCTATACGTAACTATGTAAGTCCAAAACTAAAAATAGATGGATTTAGAAATAGTATAGATATTAAAAATGCTCATTTGTGTCAATTTAACTATATATATATATATATATATATATATATATATATATATATTAATAGTGATATTAATTATGATAACGTAACTTAAAAGAAAAGTTTTTCAAATGTCACTATTTATTTGAGGTGCAAAAATCGACTCTTATTCAATATAAACCGGAACATGGCAAGTTAAATTGACACAAATGAGCATTTTCAATATCTATACTATTTCCAAATCCATATTTTTCTTTTTTTTAGTTTCGGACGTGTATAGTTACGTATAGAATGCACGTCAACGTAAGGGGATATATTCACGAGTGGAAAAAAGACGAAAATCGAGATGCACGAATGCATAACGCGGCCGATGATTTATAACGACTTAATCCCACTCGTAGATTTTACGACTCTGCCACTTCGCGAACTCGCGCCACTATCGATTAGCCGACAAACCGAACAGTCCAATATTGGCGCGCTTTAAATCACAGATATTTCCAAACATCGCGCGATACCGCCCCTTCCGAAATCAGCTCGACTAAACATCGGGATAAAAACTATGTAAAAGACGGGAACAGTCAATGGCAAAAAGCTTTTTGGAAAAGCCAGTGAAGAAGGGCAGTGAAAATACGGTGCAAGATGTGCAAAACACAGAGCTGAATACTTTTTGGACCATTGGTCTTGTTCTGGCCATCCTACGCACAATCGTTAGCATTGTACGCGAGTTGTACGAGAGAACACAGCGACGATACTTTACACGTGTGTGTACAAGCTCGTACTCGCGATCTGCATCACGCACCTGTCTCCCAAAACCTTGGAAAGCAGCCACACGAGCGTACAAGTGCCAGAAGAAAGCTGTGGGATGAATTAAAGGGAGAAAAAAAGTAAGAGAGAGAGAGAGAGAGAAGCGTATGTACTGCAGGCGTGGTTAAAAAGAAGGGTAAGATACGAAGATTGTTGAAAGGGAACGCAGAGCGATGGCGTGCTGTGTGCGACTGCTCTCCTACCTTCTCTCGGGCGAGAAAAAAAAGAAAAAAGCAAGAAAAAGAAGAAAAAAAAAAAAAAAAATAGCAGAAGCACTTTTCACCGAGCGCACTCGAGTCCCGGCGAGGTAAAACACCTAAAGGCACGTATGCGGGCACCCTCGATGACGACGATGATCCTTTGCCACGCAAGTTAACGCGCGCGCGCGTGTCCAAACAGTTTTAAAACGATACAAAAGCGAGGGATTTTTCATCGTGTCCTCGGTGCGTCGATCTAAAACGCCGGCGAGCCGAGGCGAACGACTTTTGAGTCTGTCAATGAAACTCGGATGAGAGAAACGAGAAGGAGAAGAAGAAAAAGAAAAAGAAAAAGAAAAGATTGACACACGAACGTCGAACGACTGCTTATAAATGACGCTGAACGACGTCAAGGGTACAAAGGATCCCACGAGAAGGATGGTAAGTAAGGGTTGTACACGGTAGATACGAGAGCGCGATGGTCCAAGGAAACACAGGCATGCACGAGAGAGAGAGAGAGAGAGAGAGAGAGAGAGAGAGAGAAATTGGCGAGCAGCAAGCTCGAGGAAAAGAGGTAGGGTAGAAACACAAAGGGTTATTTTAACAGCCCTTTGTCGAGCGTGGTAGAACGGGAAAGAAGAAAAAGTAACGCCGTTGCCTTGCAATTATTTAGTGGACTGTGGAGCGACCGAGAGAGAGAGAGAGAGAGAGAGAGAGAGAGACAGAGAGAGGCCAAGCACCGGAGAAAAAGGGGAAGCTTGCGAACGGTTAGAGAAGGAAGGAGGAGGGAAAAAAAAGGGGGAAGGAGGTGGCGGCAGAGGCGATTTTCTACGAGAGCTGGCAGCGGGTAAAGGCTGCGAGAATAAACGCGAATAAACTATCGTGCGCGAAATTTTCATGGAACAAGCCGCCCTCTCTCGCACGGACGCGAAGAGTTGCGGGGGCAACGAGCGAATTCGGGATGAAGGAAGAAGAAACATCACGCGGTGGAATCGAAAGGCAAAGAGAGAAGAAGATAATGGACTTTATCAGACCGGTAGGTGGTCGACCTTCCGCTTTTTTTCCTCTCCTTCCTCAACCACCTGAGAGCTGCTCTCTCTCTCTCTCTCTCTCTCTTTCTCTCTGTCCTCCTCTCCCCTCCCCCATCGGTCACGGACCCTCCTTAATTGTCTTCCACTCGTTTTTACGCCCGTTCCACTTCGTTACGGTCTGAGTAGCGAGGAGGCCTTGCGAGACATTTACAGTGCCGCACGGGTGGCCCGGATAAAAACAGGCCGAGACCAACGGAAGAGAAAGAGAAAAGACGTCACAGGCGACGTCCATCGACGTGTGTATATCGCCGATTATTCTCGCGTTTGTTAGCCCTCGTTCAGCCTGCCCTATCTTTGCTTGTTCGCGATCGTCGACTATGATTTATTTGCCGCGTTGGCAAGCCACGAGAGAGAAAGAGCGCGCGCGCGCGCGCGCACCAACGAGGGAAATCGCGAACAAACGGTTTTAACGAGCGTGACTTTCGAATTCAAAGTTGCAAAGTGTTTGATTTAACAACCGGGAATCCGGTCGAGTTCGCGCGTTATTTAGTCTGGTTGTGCCAGGCTCTCGTTGCACACATGCGCGACAGCGCTCCCGTCACGAAGAGGTTACGAGAATTAGCCAAGTTAGAGGCTGTTAGGCGACCACCCGGATCGGAGATCCCGTAATGGAACTGGATTTAACCCCGAGGCCTGTCAGTAGGGTTTCGTCGTAGTTCGAGAGACTCCCGCAGCCAGAACGGCTTATATGTGTACGGCTCTCTCTCTCTCTCTCTCCTTTTCTCCCACGACGTTGAAACTCTCGCCGACGAACGAACGAACGAACATCGAGCGATATATACCAACGCGACTACTTCTCGGAACGCTAAATGCCCGCGATGCTTGCGTAACGCTGTACTTTTCAACAAATTGCCCCTACCGGACTAACCACCACGATTATTCTGCGTATCTCTGTGCCCGTCGAACGCGCTCCACCACGCACACGGTGACCCGAGTTTGAATGTCAAAACTTCGGGGGCGCGCGGAGGATCGATAAACCGAGGAAGAAAAAGGCCACCGCCGGCGCGGTTTTTGCCTCTACGTTTGCGGAGACGCGAAAAAGTTCTCAGCTCGCTTTTGCCACTTATTCGGTGAGTTTGTTCGATGCCAGCCAACTCGAGGCAGCTCTGCATCGTACAAAAACACCGCTGGGAGGACAACGTCTAGCTTCAATCAGACGTTTGATCGGAAACAGTATTTTCGTGAGAGATAGATACGATACGTGCGATGAATAAATGAACAAGCGGGAAAAAGAAACGAATAAAGTTCACACTTTTTTATGTTTAAATTTGTATGTATGTATGTATTTCGTGTGGTAATACTGGAGAATTTCTCAAACTGTTAATAACGATAGCAACGTGGCAGTTCAATGATATGGTGAAAATCCGAAATGGTACTTGTACTTGCCTTGGCATTAGTCTGGCATCGTGAAAAGAAATGCACGACAACGCCATTTCAACGTTCCGTCGCCACCAGTAAATTATGAATTTCTCATTGGGAAAAGCAGCGACACGATGGAAAAAGAGAGAAAGAAAGAAAGAAAGAAAGAGAGAGAGAGAGAGAGAGAGAGAGAGAGAGAGAGAGAGAGAGAGAGAGAGAGAGA
>NW_025110077.1:597220-605463 GCF_011392965.1 Frieseomelitta varia
AAAAAAAAAAGAATACAGAGAGGATTTGCATGGGACATACACGCGTTACGACGACAACAGTTGCTTTCTCTCGCGACTCAAGTACAGTGGTGGCGATAACTTAAATTATACACGCGGCGGCCAACCGGAGGCAAAAGTACGGCCAGGTAGTTAAGAAAATTGCCAGTGTGTACGGTTCTGTGGCGAGCGAGTCAAGCCTCGCGCCTCTTTCTCTCGGCGACGAAATCTCCTTTTCCCCCCTCTAACCCTTCCCTTCCGCGAGGCAGAGCACGTCAATCGTGGACGCTAGAAACTCTGGTGAAAGCCAACCTCACGGTTCGCGCGAGGAAAGCGACGAAATGGTGGTGACTGAACGCACGTCGACTCTCGCTGTCGTGGAAAGACCTTTTGTCGAGCATCGGCGGAATTTTTCCATTCGTATGTTTTCCCGATAGGATCCAGGCGAAGAGGAATTCGAAAGAAAGGTAGCTGAGAGAGAAAGAGGGAGAGAAAGAGAGAGAGAGAGAAAAGAAAGAAATGTACCTGGATAATAATAAGGATGTCCGGCGTGCGAAGGATGCACGAGTGGATGCGGCGCCCGGAAGTCCATACTGGTTCTTGATGCCTTACGAGGGGCTCCGCTCTCGGTGTAAACTCGAGGGAAATGCACGCGACGATGTGGAAACTAACAGGAAACTGTGGCAGGAGGCCGCTTTTTCTTCGTGACCTCCTCTAATCGATCGGACTGCATTTTTCTACATCCAGCGATCGTCGATCCGTCGATCCTCGATCGAACCACGCGTTCCACGCATTTATCCTTTTTTTCCTTTTTTTTCTCTTTTTCTTTTTTCGTCACGGCACACAGCACACAGCTCTCCCCTTCTCCTCGCGAGAAAGAAGAAGAAGAAAAAAAAAGAGGCTTCTCGCGTTATAACGATAAGTTAAAAATAAATCACCGATCGATCGGACGCGTTCGCGACGCGTGTTCGAGGCGCAACTGCGAATCGGGAATAGCAAACAAATTAACAGCAACAACGCGTACGCCGTGGGTCGACGAGAAATGTCATTACGGCACGATGAATCGGCGCGGTTCCACTCGCAACGCGCGGCAACGCTACTCGACCGGTATCATCATTCATCGCGCATACTCCCGGCCGCTCTAGTCCAACGTCGACGCGTGATTTACTGCTTCCGAGCGGATCGTGCTACCGTGAAACCCAAGTTCACAATCAACGATCCTTTACGTACGTGCGGATCCCGTTCGCGCCAACCGATTGTGCTCTACTGCACGCGAGAAACAAAAACGAGCGAACCGCCGCGGAGGAACTGACGCAAGACAGTTGCTACTCGCACCGCACTCCACTTGTAACTGGCAGCGGCGAGGAGAACACCACCTTCGGGCACGAGAAACAGCACGCTCGCGCGCACGCGGTCTGTCGTTGAGTCGAACGCGCGCGCACACACACACACACGCACGCACGTACGCACAGACACGGAGAAAGAGAAAGAGAGAGAAAGAGAGAGGGGAAAAAGTGCGTACGGAAAAAGTGTGAGAGAGATACGAGGCGATGGTGGAGTTCCGCGCACTAATCACCACTTAATTGGCCGAGACCGACGCGGCAGGTCGTGCCATTACGGCTAATTGACTGAATGCTTCGGCGCTACCGCCAGACGGCCAGGATATATTTTCACGCGCGCGCCTGCCTCG
Organism: Frieseomelitta varia; assembly: GCF_011392965.1. Classification (NCBI taxonomy): domain Eukaryota; kingdom Metazoa; phylum Arthropoda; class Insecta; order Hymenoptera; family Apidae; genus Frieseomelitta; species Frieseomelitta varia. The sequence continues at coordinate 598,908 of NW_025110077.1, forward strand.
CAGCCGACCGAGGCCGAGCGTACGCGACCGAGAGGAACGAGGACAGGAACAGAGGCAGGCAAGAAAGAGGGGAATTAGTACCGCAAACGGGAGGAAGGGGGAGAGAAGTTGGGACCAGCCGAAAAGGGGGGAAAGAGAGAGAGAGAGACAGAGGAGAGTCGAGAGTATAGGAGAGATGCTTTTAAAGCGCGTCGGTATCGCTGTCTTTTGTTCGCGACACGCGTTGCGCGTGCGCTCGCGACTTCTACGAACCAAGAAGAGACAGACAGACAGACAGACGGGCCGCCGATCGACCAACCAACCGACCCGTCCGAACAAACGAGCAATCGCTGGCAGACCGGTTACACACCGTACGAGAGAAAATCCATCGTAAACGAGCCACTCGTTCTCTCTCTCTCGCACTTTCCCTCACGTGGCGTATGACAACGCATCGATCGTTTCTGAAACGACACCAACGGTGGCTGGCATTCGACTAAAGAGCCCCGAGTCGCGCGTTCGACGCGCTTCGTCCGCCTTCGTGTCCCTTTCGTGCCCCACCACCGCCCCTCGCGATCGTACACGATACCGACGTGCGCTTCGAGCAAGATCGTCCGCCGATCCGTTCGAACGAGAGTGGAATACGAACGCGCGACAAGCCCGAGTACGCTTGATTCTTTTTTTCTTTTTTTTCGGCCAATGGAACCCATCGCGCGTTATTACACGCGTCTCTGGCGAGTCTTTTTTTTAATCCTTCTTCTACCCCACTCTCTTTGACGATCCCTGTTCTCGCGTACGCGACTCACGCCGGTTAACATCGGTTCCCAAACTCCGAAACGATTCTTCATATATACGCGAGCAATATATCCTCGAAATTTACCGCTTTGTCAATTGTTTCTCAACCGAATCCAAACGTTTCTCCGGTCGGCCAGTTGCGTTGGCAGCTGACTGCGGACCGTAACGAGTGACCAAAAACCGTAATACAATAATTCGTCGTTTTCTTTTTCTCTTGAACTCGTCGGCACGAGTATATCACTGGATAGAAACGATTGAGAAGCAATAAATTTATTTGTTTCGTCTGAGTTCTACTTTGTAATATATTCAAAATTGAGAAAAAGGATTCTCGTGTCGAATTGTATTTATTTCCATCTTTTTTCTGTTCTAATAACACGGCGGAGCTCTTTCGACAGCAGGGGGACAAAAATTTCGAAGAGCGACGTGGCAAACGAAAGGAGAAAACGAAACGGAGCGTATTTACGGGAACTACTCGACTACGTTTCGCTTCCTTTTCGTCTCTCTGCCGCCTGTAACCATACACCCACTGCCTCGTGCTAACGGGAGAGAGGAGGATACATATCCCACTGTCTCTCTCATACTTTGAAAGCCATCTGGCGCTGAAGCGGCACGCGCTGTGAAACCAGCAAGCCGGTCGGTTTCCCTTCCACCCACTTCACAGCCGGTGATCTACTCTCTCTCCCTCCCCCTTTGCCGCCCTCGAGCGCAAACCCTCATTCAAATCCAGCTACTCGGTCGAGTCTGACCATACCGCGACCGTCATCCCTTCCCTGCCACTTTAATGAGAGCGCCGCGCGTTTAGACGAGGCGAAACTTTATGAACTTTATGGGAGAGGTGAGAACCGAAACCGACCGCGAAACGAAGTTGCGATTTATTCAGTCGTTGACTCTGTAAATAATTCCACCGCGCGGAACATTTGAATATCCGAATAGTCGGCGGTGATTTTCGCTTTTGACTTTGGACTTTTTTCTCTTCGGACGCGGAGAAACAAAGCGGAAAAGACAATGGGAACGAATTTGGTTTGGACACGATCGAACACAATATTAATCAAAAGTGCTCGAACGACTCGATCCTCTCTATCGATCAGAGACACAGGAGTGAAAATTTCGCCCGGTTTCAACAGCGGGCCGCGATTGTTGTTTAGTTCAACTGATCTACGATAAAGTGATCGACATAGGACTGAACGTCGTCGGTGTTGCGTAAGAAGCAACATTTAATAAATAATTAACCGTAACGCAACGGAGGCGTCGGTAATCACTGTCGAAATTCCAATGCAATGTAATTAATCTCGTGACGCGGAACAGAGAATCCAGAGAGAAAGGGGAGAGGGTGATACTTGTGGTTATTAAAATTGATCGACTCGGAAGAGTATCGCTAAATTAAAACACGTCCGCGAGTACAAGTGGAAACAACGAATGTTCGCGGATAACAACAAGGCGAAGCAGGAAGGAGCGAGTTTCCTGAGCGTATAATAGCGAGTGGGACGAAGTTGCGCGTGCAACACGACGCTGCGTTTGCTAATCGGTAACAAGGCTGGTTGAGAAGCGAAGGAGAAGTCGTCACGCGGCCAAAAACAACTCAAGACGAAAGAGAGAGAGAGAGAGAGAGAGAGAGAGAGAAGCAGCAAAGTTAGATCCCCGAGTCAGAGAACCCAACAGGCGGCTGTCTGTCGAGCAAAATCAATGCGTGCCGGCGACAGGGAACTTTCCCCTCTCGTGCTTCTTCTTCCCTCGTGGCACGCTATCCTCTTCCATACCGTGACCAACCCTCTTCACCCTCGCGTGTCCTTCTCCAACGACCGTACCCTCTTCTCTTTCCATCTTTCGTTTCGTTTCGTTTCGTTTCGCTCCCTGCTGCAAAACTACGGATACACAAACGCGGCTGGTCATGTGCTCACCCTCCGCCGCTTCAATCCGCCGTGTTCACGTTCGCATTCGCGTTACGGTTCCTACTTTCTGTTCACCATCGTTAACTAACTAAGCTGCTAGCTATTTTTTTTTTAACCTTGAACGAACGGAGGGCGATCAACTCCCTTTCATTCCTCATCGAACGCGATCTCTAGGAAACATTGAATATTCACAGCTTAGTTTTCTCTCCGCGACGGAAGCGAGAAGAACGGAGAGAGAGCTAAGCTGTCGCGGAACTTGCTAGTGGAAAAACGTCGAATTCACGGGAGTTATCATATTTCGAAAAGTTTAGGATCGATCGAGGACGAGAAGACAGAGTCTACGAACGGTTGAATTTTACACGCGAAAGATGGATTGGCGAGATAAAGATATATGATTTTTCCGATTGTTTCGCAAAGACGTAAACTACAATGTTGCTCGAAGTAATACACGAGCTGGCCGTGAGAGGTGGACAGAGCTACTCCCATCGCCAGTCGGTTGTTAATTATTAACATGGGCCGACAGAGGGACCGCGCACGCACGCACGCACCCACACACATACACATACATCGCGTGTGGAGTAACGCGCCGATATATAACACAGCGTTAATCCGCGACCCATCAAAATGTAAATATCACCGCGGTTACTGGATGGAGGACGACTGACTTTGCGGGAGAGACATTAGAAATTCTACGACCGATTATCATGTTCGAGAGGATTTTTTTTTCTTTTTTTTTTTTTAAAGGCGAGCGTGACATTGAAAAGAAAAAAAGAAAACAGACACGAGCGCATGTCATTTAAGAATAAGCAAAGCGGGATCGCTTAAATCGAGACTTGGCACCGATTTCGCGGTGGAGGATGTGCGCCAAAATCGAGCCTTTTGGCTGCGCGCCTGCCGAGAATACGTGAGCAACCCCGATGTAGAACTTCGAGCGACAAGGAGCGAGGAAAGCAGTCGATAACGTTGATATCGATTCCCAAAGGAAGAGGAAAACGTGCTCTTCGCCTCTCTCCCTCTGATTGCTCTCCCCAGTGAGAGCAAAGGAAGGTCGCAAAGGATAGAACTTCTCTTTCTCTCTCTCTCTCTATATATATATACATATACATGAAATACACACGCACACGTACGATCCTATCCCCTTCTTCTTTTTTTATTTATTTATCTTTCTATACCTTTTCCGTGTACGCTCTCTATTTCCTCTCTTTAACACACACAGCTATAAGTAGCAAGCTAATGTCCTGTCTCTGTACGTTCTCCAGTCGTTGACGAGGACAGGGTCGGTTTTCTAATTCGAATTTAGGTGTTGGACGTGGGCGCAATGCGGTGTCACGCTGCGGGCGTTCGCTCTTTCTCCTACAATCCCTCTCCTTTCTCCTTTACTCTTGCCACCCCCTGTCGCTATCAACGACCACCACCACCGACCAGTCCACCAAACCACCGCGTTAAGTCCTTTTAACATCACCTACTTCCTTCAAGCCAGATCGATCGACCTTAATCGACATTTTGATCTCGGTGATCGTGTAAGAGACGTCACTTTCTTTTTAACTTTGTGCTCGATAATTACACTTTCAATTGCGAATCGTTGGGAAACGATCGGTTGACTTTTCATATACACTGAGAAATGTAACGACCGATCGTTTAACCGAGAAAGTTCGAGCAAATTTTTGCGAATTACATCTAGCGTTGTCAGACGATATTATCGCGATTTTGCGTTGAAATCGTCGAGAATTTTAACAACATGTAAAAAGCTGGCATGCGCAATGACGGTGTTCACACGATCGTGAAACGCGTGCTTGAAGAAACTTACCTTTTTAGTATGAAAGCACGTGTATATGGTTTTGGCAAGTCGAAACGATAAAAAGGAAAGACAGTAAAATGGGCGTTAGTAAAAGGACTAAACTGAAAAATAACTTCACTCAGCAAGCTATTTTTCATTGAGAAATTATACATACTATTAACGTTTAGATATTTTAGAAATTTGCTTGAAAATCTTATTGAAAAATCTTCTTCTATGTTTCATTCTTTCTTTTCTTCTAAGATTCGATATTTTTAATAACACTGATCGAATAACGGAAGAAATCTGTCTGATGAAAACGAGTTCTCTATGCAAAACGGATCAAAAGTTATCCCACAAATATATCTTCTTTCTCTACCATATATCTCATGTTTAATTTTTGATAAGTGACTTAAAAATTGCGATATGTCTTGCTAATATTTACTTGGCTGTATTCGAAGTAAATGAATAAAAAAGGAATAAACTTCACTCGAATTCATCATCAGAATTTTTCTTGGATGATTCTCAACTGTCAATATTTTTTTAAGAGCTCTACTCACGTCTCATCCACATACCCCTTTCACAACGACTGTCCTCGCGTCTTCAATACGTCATGTCTTTGTTCAAATATGTATATGCACGTATATATGTGTCCGCGAGCATATCTCTTATCTCTTAAAATTTTATCTGCATGAAATAGTGCTTGGAAATACACTCGTTGCTTTAATTTTAGCAAAATTAGCATCCAATGAAAAAAATTCAACAATTACGAAGGAAAGAATAAAAATACATATATACATATACATAACATAGGGCCTAAGGTATTTAATTCGAATAACTCAGGGGCAATTGCTTATGCATGAGATAAATGTTCCAACATAAACGTGTTCGGCAAATGTTTGACTATACAATATTTTTCGTTATCTAAGAACACTGCGTGCTTCATCTTTGTATACATACATATATAAATGTGCACACGTAAGATTATAAACGAAAAGAGGAAAAAAAGAACGCAGAGTAAATAAGAGGTATTTTAGATTTCTTAATGTGTACGTTTCATCACTTCCCCATTCCCTTCAAACGAGAAGTTCAGCTACAAGTTCGTAATGTAAAGTTTGCCGTGTACATTTTGTTCAATTAAAACTTCCGTTGGAAAGATGTTATTCCGTGTGAAACGAGGACAGAAAATATTTTCTACTTACCTTGTTCCTTCTCTGGAACTTTCACCGGAACCTTCTTTTCCGGCGCCTTTGGCGAACAGTTTTTCCGTACAGGTTTAACCGTTAACGTCGACGGGACCTACGGGAACACACACGGAACGTTTAAAGCATATTGATAAATTATTCATCCAGTGATACTACATACTGTAGTTTATAAAACGTGATTATCAGAAAGTGACTCACCACCTTCTCGGATCTTTCGCCGGATGGTAATCTCGCAACAGCTGCATCAGGGCTATCTTCTGGCGGCGGAGGTTGCACTATCCAATTGTATTCGCGTTTTTCAACGGGCAAGCCCCATCGTTCGTATTCAAGGCTTTGTGTGCGCAGTGTTTCGTAACAGTCTAAACAGACTACGGCGAAATCCCCGTTTTCCAATAACAGGCTCTTTTCCGGTTGCCTGTGATACCTCAGGAAAGGGAAATCCTTCACGAGCAATGCTCTGACTCGTTTCCTGTACGTCGTAATACCGCAAACGTAACAGCAATAATCATGCGTGTTGTACTGCCTTTCCGCGGCATTCACTTGCTGACCACTGGGAAGAGATTCGAATCGACGCCACTGCGCCAAAAGAGAATGATAACAAAACGTGCATACTAGCGCAGAACCATCCTCCCGAAGTTGCTCGGCGTTCGGCGGTGATTGATGACGTAACAATTCGGGGAAAAACGGCGCGTTACGACCCTGAGGGCGACCGTACAACACTCTTGCGAGAGTTAAATCACTATGCAAGCCACATAAGAAACAATATATGGAACTGCTCGATGTGCCTGGATTACTACCAAATGTTCGATCTGAACTAGAACTCGGTGGGGTGGCGATTGATCGGTTCACATCGCCGTTTGGATGTGGACTAGGAATATCATACCTAAGAAAGAAAAAAAAAAAAAAAAAAGAAGAAA
>NW_025110077.1:605613-625493 GCF_011392965.1 Frieseomelitta varia
AAAAAAAAAAAAAAAAAAAAAAAAAAAAAAGAAGAAAACAATCATAAAAAGTCAAAAGGGATTCTAATTACTTTATCATCTGTTTTTCTCTTAACCTCCCTCCTCCTTTTTTTTCAATGCAACGACTAACCTGCGACGTTCTAAAGGAACTCGTTCAGCATCCATGCTTTCCCACTGTTGGGCAAGGTGATTTACACAGTGACTACAAGCTAACACTCTGCCATGACTATCCATACAGGCATTCTCCGACGTACGTAGCATTCCTCTTAAACATGGAAAATGCATAGCGTGCGAATTCATTCCTTCTGGGCTCGTAGATAACCTGTCAATGATAAAGTAACGTGACAATTCAAACAATTAAATTACGTAGTAGAAAAAAGAAAAAAAAAATGACAGTCATCTAAAGCTTGTACCATTTCATATGAGAACGAGGATACAATCTCTCACAAATATAGCACCTATAATTTTGGCCGAGAACGACAGTTCCGTTTTCAGCGGGACCGTTCGGAGAATTTCGTTGCCCAGGAGTGGATCCTTTTATGGTTGCGCTGCGTTGTTTATTCGTAGCAACGCTCGATTTGTTTAAATCGTACGGCTTGAAACGAATATCACTACCAGCAGAATTGGCCGGAGACTTTGCCACCGCAGGTCTCGGTGAGGGACCTTGCTGTCGAAAATCCACGCTCTGTCCAGACGGCTGAGCCTCGTGATTCTCTCCACCAAATACTTGTTGCTTCTGTGGTATAGTTTTATAGCAAATGGAGCAAACTTGCACCATTCCCTGAGGGCTAATAGGACTAGCTCCTTGCGGAGGTCTCAGAGAATAAATAAAAGGATAGTACGCCTCCTTCTCGGGATTAGGACAGCAATAAAGGAGTCTAATACTGGACGAAGGGTACTCAAGCGCGCAAGTATAACAGATAAAAGTAGTTGTATCCATAGTTGGTGCTTGTCGTTTACGAAGCGTATAATTCCGATCATCGTGCGGGACTCCTTGCCGGGTGTATGCCTTCCATTGTAACAGAAGATGATTTTGACATGCTGAACAGGCCTATAACCAAAAATACACGTTAAAGCACATATTAATACATTTTAAGTACAAAAGTCACGTATTTATAGTTGGTTGGCACAAAAGTTCGTAGCGTCTTTTAATAGGTGGCAGAATATGAAATGAATCTTTTTGATTTTCATTAATTGTCGAAATAATTGATTGCACATGTTCAACTTAAAAGTAACAATTAAGTGTTTTTTTTTTCTGCAGTTAGTTTTCTTTGTTTGTTGGAATTTTAGGAGTGTACATAACAAACTAAAATGACAGAAAATCTATCTGATGCTGTTTTATTTCTGGGAAGATATAATATTATATATCTGAAAATACCATTCGTTTGTTTTAAAAATGATAATTTTGATTTGGAAGATCGACAACGTTTCGGCAGCTCCGTAAGCATTAATGGTGATCAAATATTGGCATCTACTAAAAATAATTCACGCCACACCACACAGGATATCGCAGGAATATTCCACATATATATCTAATGTGAGCGTTAAGATATTTGAAATCAGTTGACTATGTTTGTGCGGAGACCATATATTTTTATTAGCAATTAGCAGGTATCGTATCAACATGTATGCCTTTGTAAACCCGACAGAAATTGATTGGGATGTCCTGCATATTCATCTGACTTGGCATCCTCTGATTTCTACTTGTTCAGATCTTTACAAAGCTATTCCAATGGGAAGAATTTTCTTTATACTATATATTCTTTAGACGATTGTAAACACACGTTTACCTGAAACAATTCATCTCAGAGAAAAATGCCAAATTCTGAAGGGATGGGAACATTATCGTAGTTATCTTAAAAATAGCAAGGGATAATAGAACAAAATAATACATACTTAACTGTATAAATATAAATTCATGTATAAAAGTATAAAGGTTGTCTTTCATTTTCACGCTACGAATTTTTGTGTCAATATATATATATACGTGCGCGTAAAAGACAGCTTTTAACACGATTAGAATAAGGAATAACAATAGAATAATAATACATACTTGTACACGACCAGCACTATCCATTGGTCGGCTTCTGCTTGGTCTTGGATGAAGCATTAGCGAAGGAAAAAATGGCGGGGGACTGGCAGAGGGATGTGGCGGGGTTGGCAGTGGTTTTGCTGCAATATGACTAAGTGACCCTCTTTTGAATTCGTCTCCGCATACGTAACAGACTTCTGTAACTGAATTTTTGTCTGGCATCGAAAGGTCTAAAATATCAGTACCGGCACTCGATGTCGATCCACCACTGTAAATGGCTGTAATCCGTTTGATTAAATCATCACTAAATATTTATATTTACTAATGCGATTATGTCTGAATAAACATTAAGGATAGGAGAATATTTTATTACTATACACCACTATCAATCAGACGGCTTATTTTCACTGCGAAATTTTTAAGATATTCGGAGAATTTGTTACCAATTTCGTAATTACAACTGTTCTAGTAAGTTGGCTGAGTGAACGCGCGAGAACCGAGATTAAGATTGTCTCTATCTAACTTCGGGACGTAGATTATTCAATGTGAAAAAAAATGTATCAAAGTTCTTTCGAATATCGACGACACTATCTAAACGATAAACGCGCGAAATATCTCGATATGGTGTGAAACTTACGTTGAGGTTGTGGTGGCAATGTTGGCTGCGGCGCAGGTGAACTCCTGGGCGCATGTCTTAAATCCAATGCCGCTTCGTTAGATATCCTTGCATCTTCCACAGGCTGTCGAGGACTTTGTAACCTTTGATGCGGTGACTGAAGTCTTTGATGCGGAGACTCCATTGTGAGCCTTGCTTGTTCCAAGTGTCTGTGCGTTTCTGCCGTGTTCGAATGTGGTCTTGGCAGCTCAATGGAATTCGACGGCGGTCTCGTCTGTTCGACTCTGGGCGATGGTGAATTTAGCGGAAGTCGCGGGGATATTCCAATCGGTCGGTTTTCTGGTCGGAGCTGCGGTGTTTGATCATTGGTCAAGCCCAGGACCTGAGCCGCGTATTCTCCTTGAAGAGCCATCTCGGCCCCTGTGAAAGGACCACCATCGCATCGTTTCAGCCAATAAATTCGTTGACTATGAGGTCTGGCATCCTGCTCGTAACTCTCCCATTGCTGTAACAGCAAGGCGTAGCAAAGACTACACGCCTTGACCGCTCCGCTTCTGGCTCCATCGCCACGGTAGCCGGCAGGTGGTTCATGGGACTCAAGAAATGGAAAGTAAGGTTCATTTGGCGCACCACCCGGACTTGGCTTTACTCTCAGCCAATATTGTTCCCCATGGCCTATCGTGCCACAAATGAAACAAACTCTAGCTCCTCCGGCATCCTCCGTGGATGGGTTTGGTTGTGGATTTGCAAGTGATTGCCCGTCAAGTCCCGGCTCATTTTTCACATATAGATTACTTTCCATCATGTCAGGAAACCATTGGGTCTCTTCAATGCCCTTTTATATATCTCTGTTTGGCACGCATATACGATCACAAGTTGCAGTAATCGACAAAACTTTTAAATTTTGCAAGTATCTGGAAATACAAAAACATCCCATTAGTCAAGGATCTTATCATCATCAATATTATTGTTATTAAATATGCAAACAAGAGTTAAATGACAAGGAGTACAAACAGATGCAAGGAGTGAACGTTTCAAAGTGTTTATGGAACTTCGTTGTACGTTATTAAGTTCGAAGCCAACTGCAATCTTATTCTTGGCTGGGGAGAAATTGAAATGTTACAGATATGAAAAGAAAAAGAAACAGGTTTATTTAATTACATAATAATACTTGACAAATCAAGATATCGTATCGTATAAACAGAATTTTATATTCGTAAACATCTGCGCACTATTTTTCGTAATTACGTTCCATTGGAACGAGACATGGTCTTTGGTGCCACGTTGTTTCGGTTTAATGTAACAATGTGCGGATGGAAAAGAACACAGAAAGTAAACAAAAATGACTGGCCGATGATTCGTGTTACGGGTACAAATCCACCGTGATGACACAAACGAAAGGATCGAGAATACTATATTTTTTCCTTTTTTCGGGGGGGAGGGGGGAAGGGAGGAAGGGGGTAGGGGGAGGAGGAAGAAAAATGATATAAATAGAGTGTATTGTTAACTGTCGTACGCCCGTTATCGTTGGTGAAGCATTGCAACGCACGATGCTTTTAGAATACCGTAACATGTGGTATTTTTGGAGCGTTGGGCTACATCGACGTTTACCGACACCGACCATAGAACACATTTTCGGATATCGGCAACTGCAAAGAAACGAACGGGAGAGCTGCTTCGTGTTCAACTTTTGTGTTTACAGTGGTACTTGGTTGAGAGTACGATTGAAGGAAGAGATAAGGATGAGACACGAGCACGGCTCAAAGGTAAGCAGAGCTCGTCGAGGCAATCGATCGAATGATGCATTTTTCAATGACGAGGGCACGGTTGTCGACGAAAATAAAGCAAACGATGATGATTCCGCGGACTAATTTCCATTCTTTCGTCGCGAAAATTGTCGGAAACACGAGTTGGTTAAAAATATTTCAACGCAATGGTTGCACAGTGGATGGAACCGATCTGTACGTCGAAGTTTTCGCGATCGAAAACTTGATCGTGCGAGGTGAACGAGAATCGCGATCACTCGGGATGAAATTGGTGGAATTTTGACGGCGAAGTCGTCGGGAGCAACGCAGGAAAGGGATGCTGGATGATCGCGGACAAGGCATCCGTGGCACTCTCCTCGCTACCGAAATACGCACCCACAGGCACTTTCGTATGCACACGTTACATTTTGCATGGAACACTCACATTTTCACAGTTCGGAATGGGTGACCACCACATTGCTACTCTGTGGTGGTAATTTTGATTGGCGACACGTATTACTTGGGCGAAGCAGAGCTTCCTTATCTCGGGTTCTAGTCTCTGCCATACGTGGTCGGGCACCACACCGAGTTGCGGGGTGTCACCTTCGAAATAGCGTTGCGGCTCGTTACACACATATTTATATACACAGCGTATCGTCTCACACGAGCCGGATCCGTATTACACTGTCGCATGCATCGAGGGCACGATAAAGGAGTTTGCGCGACTATGAAAAATACATTTTCTGATGGCACAGCACCGCGACTTTGGCTCAATTCACCGCCATGTTGCAAAGTTACGATCTGCTTCCCATGATGCCACGCAGCTTCGTCATATGACAATGCCGCTGCGTCAGCCAATCATGCTGCAAGACGCATGCGCGTACACAGCAGCTTCTAACTCAACTGCCGCTCGGCACAATCTGGCACCACGTTTGAAAATTTTTTCACTTTAAATTGCGTTTGTTCCTGTCGCTGATACATGTTTATTAACCTTTTTATTTTCTTTCTCTCTCACTTTTTTTTTAAATAACAATTACAAAAGTCGAAAGTGAAACGCAAGAGAACATTTTTTTCAAACAGTATTTTAAAATTGAACGAATTTTGGATAATGCGTTGAAGTACGATATGCGAAAATATGAAGTACAAGTTGAAACATGATTAAACAATTCATTATCAGTTTAACAATCAATTAAACTTTGTATTCTTTGGATTAATAAGCTCACGTTAATCTACTGTTCTTAAAATCTATTATTTTTAATCACATGTAAAAAATGCTTGTTTAAAAATTCATTTTTAATGCGTTCATGCAAATGTTTTGTTTACATATCCGTATGAATAGCATGATTATTAAACTGAAAAAATATGGGAGTAAAAGATTAATTCAATCTTGCATGTAAGATACAGTCAGTCATTGATTGAATTTTTCATTGAATTTAGTTCGTAAAAAATTCTACAAAAGATTTAGTATAAAAAATAGAAGTCGTTCGTGATAAACACAATCAATGTGATGCAAGAATGCGTTAATATCATCAAAATAATTTGGATGTACCAAGATGGTTTACAATTTACAATCAGATGTGAAGTATCTTTTTATTTCATTTTTAATATCAGGAATAGGCACGTGGAATAAATGAGAATAAAAAATATACAGCGATTGATATTTTATAGTATTTAATCAACAGGTTGGGACACTGTACTTTTATAATGCTAAAAATTATTTTTTATGTACGATACCACTATTAAAGTGGAATCCTGATATAATACTAAAAAATAATTGGAAATACTTTAAAAATACTCTTTGCAAATGATAATTCTTAGAAATCCATTCTCTCTTATGTCCTCCGTTTTTCTACCATACAGATGTAACAACTACAATGATTTGAAATTTCTTCGCATTTATACAGAGAGTTAATTACAAATATTTGTTGCTTTTATCATAACGACGTTATCGTTGTAATTATTATTAAACTTATATGTATCGAATAAACGCATAGCGGTGGTATAAATCGTTTCCATCCTCAAGACCACGAACTATCAGTATTTGTAACATGTATGTATAAAACGGTTTTTCATAGCGCGTGCTTTCAAAACCATCTTCTAAATGCATAGAAGCCCATTGAACGTCGGTAATTAGAAAATTTTGAAAAAAATATTCTTATTTCCGCCACGCGAGGAGATACGAATGAATACGATACTGCATCAACATATACGTTTTCTCAACTTTGAGTTTGAATGTGGTTGTATATCTATTGTATTTGCGTTCTTTTTTTTTTTATAGAACCTTTCGGACTGATATTTGACTTAGAGAAGCAGCGTAATCACCATTTTCTTAACAATAAGATACAAAAATACTAAAGGAAATGAAACGAAACGTATAGATTAGAAAAGCGCAAAGAATGTCAGGAAAAAAGGGATTACGCTACGCCGACTTAACGCTATTATCTCTTTCCTTATAAATAATTATAAACTAGATCTGTTTTGCATTGATGAATGACTATAACAATTTCTTTGACTTTCATTCTCCTTGGTATCCCCTATTTCAACATGCATCCAAATCTCAATGAAATGCTACCCAGAGATGTTCGACTATATGTTTTCGACAACGCCAGCTCTCAGACGACGATGGTAACAATGACAACGAAAAGGTTTGTCGATCGAGAAGGAGAAAGAAGAATGATATCTCGGAAGAAGAGAATATAAATAATAAGTTAATATTCGTATTCCATTTTCTTTTGATTGACAGGAACAGCCTTTTCTCATGTGCTCCACTGAAAACGACCTATCGTCGGTTGACATATCAATTATCTCTTGTCACGCAAAGCACATTGATTAATATTCGCATTTCTTTTATTATGACTCTTTTGACTTAAAAGATGGCATTCGCAATTGAGTTTGTCAGATATAACATTTGGTGAACTCATGACTTTTACTCGCTTGACCCTAACTCACGGGTTATCTCATTTCTTATGTACATATAAACAGATATTACCGTAACAAGATATCCTTCTTGTACAGGACGTTACAAAAAAAGAAACAGCTCGTGGTGTCTTGTTTCCAATGTTATAATAATTTTTTTGTGTCGTGCAAATTCTATGTAACAACGATGCTGCTGCCTCACGGCAAATAAAATTTCATCGTGTTAATCACCGATTAATTGACAACCTAATGATCGAGCGATGTGAGTTTCACGGTCCTTTTGGATGAAACGTCTTCTACAAGAAGGGGAGCAGTATAGCGTTTTATGAACGATACTGCGTATGCATAATGGATAACGCACTATATTAAAAATACGAAGGGTCACCGGTTGTAATAAAATTCTTCATCTCAGTGCCCTGGCGTCATATCTCAATGAAAGTTGATACGTATAAAAGAAAGAAAAATGGGAATATAATCTATCTAAGAGGAACGAAAGTATCGAGAAGTGTCGTAAATGATAATTAAATGAAAAAAAAAAAGAAAAAATGAACTTGTTGGTTTGATCGCCGGTAAAAAATAAAAGAATCTATGTACGATAGACTAAACTTTACAATGAAATAAATTATACTATTCTCTCTTGAAAATAATGGCAGCATTGTTTTTCAAAGATCAATGCTGCTAATAGCACTTTTCGGTCGCGCAAAAGAAATAGCGATAATATTGTTATTATTCAATTAAGAAGTATCAATATCATATAACACTGTTGTAAATATATAGATAAGTGTTTAAACGAGAGTAGAATAGAACTTCATTTGTTACGAATTTGATTCATCGGAACGAAATCTCAATTAATGCCCGATTGGCTAAACTCCTGCCGAAGGAAACCACGCAAATTCCTATTATTCGTAGATAGCGAGAACAATCAGTGAATTCTTACTATATCAACTACTTGTTATTAAATGGATTCAGATAAACAGAATGTCTTGATGTTATAGGCGAACTCGCAGTTCTTCATCACATTGTTGACGAATCATTTGAATTTTTCCGCTGTTAAAGAGAACAAAAAAAGAAAATCTTTCGTCGCATCAATAAAACGAACGCATTCAAAAATCTGATAGATGATATTTTAAAATTTAGAGTTGATATAGATAGATAGATAAATTGATAAAAAAAAACATGCGCGCGCGAGAAAGATAGAGACAGAGGTAGAGAGAGAGAGAGAGAGAGAGAGATAGATAGATAGATAGATAGATAGATAGATAGATAGATAGATAGATAGATAGATAGATAGATAGATAGAGAGAGAGAGAGAGAGAGAGAGAGAGAGAGAGAGAGAGAGAGANTAGATAGATAGATAGAGAGATAGATAGATAGAGAGAGAGAGAGAGAGAGAGAGAGAGAGAGAGAGAGAGAGAGAGAGAGAGAGAGAGAGAGGGAGAGGAGGGAGGGAGAGGAAAGAGAAGTAGAGACGAAAGAGAAACTCAATGCGTTTTCTCGATCTGGCAAGCAAAGATTCTGCAAAAGAATCTCTGAAAGATGTAGAATTTGTTGCGGCGACGTTTTCAAATATCGTTACCGTTTACCATGGAACTCTCCGTTGCTAAAGTTCTTTTTTGAATTTCTTCGGCAGACGAGTTACCGTAACTAGGTTCGATGGACTCCGACAGCAATTTTGGATTGTGTTTATCAACGTGGGTCAGCTCGATCGGAAGATATATCGTCCGACAATGGTCGATATCGGCTCGACATAGGGGACAACGCTCGCATCGTCTAGCACAGTCTAAGCAGGCTACTGCGTGTCCACAGGGAAACAAGGCGGTATCTAAACTACGGTCCATGCAAATGCGGCACAGCATCGCGTCCAACAGCCTTGCTAGACACTCCCGAGATTCCTGAAATATGAAGAATATGAAACAATTGTCGCCAATTCGACCGCCGGTCCTCTGTCAATTTCATCGATTATCTATATACCTTGCATTTGGGATCCTCGCAGTCTCCGCAATCATGCTTCTCCAAAATTTCCTTCTCCTCTGGCAAGCTAACGGTCGCAGCTTCACAGTAGAGAGCACGCCGGGCGTTGTCGTACACCTCTCGACACGTTCTACGAATGTCGAACACGTATTTCTTCCCTAACGTCGAGTCCTCGTTGAATATCGAGATAATGGTGCCCTGTAACGAGCATTAATTATCACAGTAATAGAAATTATTCTCCGTGGCTTGTTAAGTAGTTAGTCTTAATAATAATATGTACCTTCAAGTCGCGTATGAATTGGGCTGTAACCGCGCTCCTGACCGTCTCGCAGCTGTAAAACGCGTGCTTCTCGGTAATCGCCCGGTAAAGTCCACTGGCTGATTGACTCGAGTCCAATTTGAAATTTAACGACGTTTCCTCGCCGTCGAGGGAGAGGTAAACCAAATGAAACATTCGCCGTTGGGACGTTGCACTTTGTATCGCCGTATATGGTATGCTGCAAAAAAAACAGATAGGACAGTGTTATTTCGCGTGTTGTGTAAATACGCGTACAATAAAATCGAGATTGGAATACTTTCATTTCACGTACAACTAACACAGATATACAAGGCATAAACTTTTTCTTTTAAATATACTCTTCACATTAATAATATTATTATTATACCAGTATACTTATTTTTTTTAGAATAATTCACATTTTAAAAAAAATTTAGGAGGAATAAAGCAACAAAATAATGAAAAGATACAAATTAAAGGAAGAAATAAATTGAATAGATCACGGTTATCCGAGGGTTAATGAGCAAATAAAAAATTAGATACCATTAATGACGTGTTCACGCTAGCGACAACGTACTATATATTATACACGAAAGCGATATAGGCATATCTTTGACCTCGGTCAACTTTTCGAAAAAATTTTCGGCGTTTAGTCGTTGATCTTCAGTTTTAGCATCGCTCGAAGATCAAGTTCACATCGAGTAATCGGTAACACGTACTTTTGCGTTTCCTCGTCGTGATTACGATAAACCGTGATACCGTGGGGCCCGACTCCGATCATCGATACTCCGTTGTATCCGAATTTGCTGTGGAACATCTCCTGGCCGAACGTATCCAAATTGGACACCTCCTTCAGTAACCAGTATTCCGCCGTGGAGGTTTTCATCCCCTGGAAGAAGAAAGGAAGATATAACAGCATATGTAAATGAATCACGATCAGGTGACGGTACGATTTTTTGACCGATTCAGCAAGTTTTTTCGAAAGCAACGAATCTTATTTTTACTGAAAACTCTCATGGGCGTTCTTCTTTTGTTTATTTATCCATTTTGCCATTTGCAGGCTGAGATGGATATTGACTACTTAAATTGAAATTCAAATCCCCCATTGATGATAATAAATAAAGCAACACTCTGCCAATCAATTTTTCATTGAGAAAAAAAAAAGACGAATATATATATATTTCGAAAACGCGCACGAAGGTTTCGAATCGCAGCATCACGTCTCGGTATTTTCGTTACACAACTTTCTGATCAAACATTTACGAGCCTTTTGCCAAACGGCTCGCGAATGTTCAACGGTATTTTTTTAGTTCTATTTTTATAGGAAATCTGCCTGAATAAAACAGGCACTCGAAAGTTCTCACATTTTGGCGAATTTTAATATTGAATGGATTTTAAATCCTGGGGCACGGATTAATTTAATTTGCGTTATTCTTTTTTCTTTCTTTCTTTATGGGGGAATTTAACTCGAGGCAAGTTGAAAGTCGAACGGATTATATGCTGGGCTCGGGAAAGATAGCTGCGAACCTTGATTTCCTTGTGTTGCTGAACTATCCGATGGAGAAAGTCTTGAGGTTTCGATTCGCACGGTTCCGCTGGTTGAATTTGGCAACATTGCGAGTAGAGTGCGTTCGGCGGTGACAACGCGTCGTAATCACCGGTATCAGCCTGCGCTATCAGGGCGATCAAACGCGCCACAGAACCCCAATCCGGCACTTTCAATCTACCCTCGAGTAACTCCAAACGAGAGTGCAAATAGAATTGATGCCTGAAATCAAATAAACAGCCAAGATAGATCAACAGAGAAAAGATCGCTGTCTAATTTTATTTACTAACGATTTACTTCGATTTCAGTTTAAATGTCAACTAATTGATTGACCAATCGTTCGGAGGATCCAGGCTTGTTCAATTTTTTAATTATTCATTACTTCGATCTTAACTCGAGCGATCTGCCTTGCGAATAAATATCAATTCGTTTTTGGAGGATCTAGACTTGTTTAATCTTTCAACTATCAGTCTAACGTAATTTTGTTACACGAATAAATACCAATTTTTTTTTTTTTTTTTTTGGAGGATCCACGCTTGTTCAATTTTCATAGACACTTTATTTGCATTTTTTAACGACGTGACTGCCTCTCCAGTAATATCATCACTCAATGATTCTGAATTTCTTTTTTCCTTTTTCTTTTTTTTTTTTTAGAAATCTATAATTCATACAGTATTTTTCCTTAGAGGAATGTCTAAGTAATTTTAAAAATAAATTTATCGTAGGATCGTTAATACGAAGTATAAATTGTAGATGTCAAGTGACTTAGCTATTTTGAACTTGTGAGATGTGGACTTTTATTGCCATTATTATCGTGTAAATTTCAATCGCGATAAATGTTAATTTTTCATATTATACAAGTTCATTCATTGGATTCAGTAAAAAACGAATCTCCGAATGATTAGCATGTAAGAAAGAACGCTTCGTTCAATTATACTGAAGAAAAAGATTTTTAAATTATTATTTATTATTAGCTCTTTTTTTTACTGGATCTTTTTACGACTCTTATTTATTGCTGGATGTATTACTGTTCATTTTAAACGAATGCACAATGTACGAACGTAAAAAGAAAAAAGAAGAGGTAATATTAATGTGATGCTTGGCATTGCAGAGTTTCAGCTAACTTATCACAAGTTAAAAGAAAATACACACGTATACTTATAAAAATAGAAATAAAAATAAAAATAAAAATACATATTTATAAAAAGTAGAAATAAAAATACACACACGCATATTTATAAAAATAAAAAATAAAATTTCCCAACTTGAGACATTTTTCTTCTTTTTAAAATTCGTGCTTCGAAGAATCGGACACTAGCAACGCGGCTGTACGATACACGTCAAAAAACACGTTTGAACGAGTTACACAATAGCCTAATAGATGAGTATAATCGATATACGGAATATTTGAGAAACTGCATGGGCGCAGTTTGTTCTGTGGTTGTTCCCGTTCGACGCGCGAATTTAACGGTTGATCGAAATCGGCAATCGGAGTCCCGATGAACTTGGGTAAATTCGAGTTGTATCATTTCAGAGTAAACTTGGACGTGGAGATCGTTCGCCACGTTTGCCAGCAAAGTTATTCTGTCCGCTAATGAACGAGCATCGACACGTTTGATCGCCCAACACTCGCAACGAACGCAATTTCATTTAGACATCGTCCACGGCGATCAAACTCCGTTTAGTAAAATGGAAATGAGAAAGTTTCGCGTCTCGGATCGAGTCCTACTGGCGAACAACAGTAAAATAATAATTGTCGACGAAAAACAGGGGGCGCTGAATTTGCAAATGATTTCTCTTTCCAATTTTAATCCTTCCAAATGTCGGCACTGCTATATGCCGAATGTTCTCGCAAAATGGAAAGAGATTGAAGTCTATGGAAAAAATGTTCGTCTGGTAAAAAAAGGGCCTTTCAGGTTCGTCTTTCATATTTTTGTAAGTAGAGGAGAGGAGGAGATCTTATATCGCGAGTATTTTGGAAAGTTTTTGCTCGAGTTTAAATTTCATAAAATATTTCGATTGTTCATGGTCTTCAATGTGAGCGTGTAACTTACATAAGGTAATAAGATAGAGCAATAATCATGCATACATATGCTCCAGTGACGCTACAGTATTATTGTTCTATACGCGCTTCACTCATAATACCATTAGAGTCATTTCTAAGCAAATGTGCAGATGCGTTTCCTACGTTCATTTATAAAACATAACCTTCAACATAATACTCTGTTGGGATAAAAATGTTGTTTTAATATATATAGGAATATAGTACAATAATATTATATAATTATATTATATTACTATATAATATATAGAAATACATACGCTAAATTTAATATTTAATTATACAATAATAATAATAATAATAATAGCTATTTTAATGTATACAGTAATGTAGTACAATAATATTATATAATTATATTATATTACTATAATAATATATAATAATATGGCAATATAATTAATATGATAATGTAATAACAATATAAAATATATATAGTAATATATATTTTAATATAATATTAATATATATAGTAATATAGTACAATAATATTATATAATTATATTATATTGCTATATAATGTATAGTAATACATACGCTATATTTAATATTTAATTATATAATAATAATAATAATATATATATATATATATGCTATTTTAATGTATACAGTAATGTAGTACAATAATATTATATAATTATATTATATTACTATAATAATATATAATAATATAACAATATAATTAATATAATAATGAAATAACAATATAATAATAATATAACAAAAAAAAAGAAACAATCTATACATATATACATATTTTCATTCCATTTTTCATTATAATAACGAGGCGAGAATAAAAATTATTCACTCGTACAAGAGATACACTGTTACGTCGGAAAGGTTAATTAATTTTCTTTGCTGCGTCAATCGATCTGATCGAAATGGCAATCGTGGACTTTCACGTAACCAATAGATTCATGATCGAAAGTTTGTATTGATGTTTACGAACCGGGTGACATTTATCACGGCGAAGGAAGATACGAACTTGCGCAACTGCAACGTTCACGAAGTTCTCGCAGGATCATTAACACGTTTAATTGCTGCTCTGGTCATTTGGGACTCGCTGATTTTCTATAATAAATATTCAACAGCAAAAAAAAAAAAAATCATATTGAAGTCATTATTAATAATATTATTAGTAATTATAAGATTATAATATTAATATATATAGTAATATAGTACAATAATATTATAATTATAATATAATTGTATTATATTACTATTATATTATATTATATTACTACATAATATATAGTAATACATACGCTATATTTAATATTTAATTATATAATAATAATAATAATAATAATACTATATATGCTATTTTAATGTATACAGTGATGTAGTATTAAATATATATATACATATTAAAATAATGACAGAAAATTTTTGTAGTAAATTTTAAGTATTAATATTAATACAATGACATTAATATTAATATTAAAATAATGACAGAAAATTTTTATAGTAAATTTTAAGTATTAATATTAAAACAATGACATTAATATCAATATTAAAATGATGACAGAAAATTTTTGTAGTAAATTTTAAGTATTAATATTAAAACAATGACATTAATATTAATATTAAAATAATGGCAGAAAATTTTTATAGTAAATTTTAAGTATTAATATTAAAACAATGACATTAATATCAATATTAAAATGATGACAGAAAATTTTTGTAGTAAATTTTAAGTATTAATATTAAAACAATGACATTAATATTAATATTAAAATAATGACAGAAATAACGAGATATTGTTGTAAAAACAGAAAAAACAAACGCGCTTTTATCGCGACGTAAAGGTTTTAAAAAAATTAAATATTCTCAGAGGCAAAATTGACGAATTTCGCGTGGCAATTAACGCAACGATTACCAAAATGGTCAAAGTGATTAATCCGCAACTTTTTCACAGAAATTCTATACGTATTTTTGCGACAGCATATTTCTGATGATTTGTTTCGATTCCTGACGAAACACGTGAACAAGACTTGATATTCTTTATCGCGTTGCAAATACTTTTCTATTCGTTGCGCCTGAACTGTTCTGGTGTCAGTTTTACATTTTAGTAAAATGTAAATTATACTTGGAATAACTTTTCTTGCTTCTCAGTCATTTCTTGAGAAACACGTGCAAACGATTCAGCCAGATAAGATCGTTTCGACTAAATATCACCGGATTATGCGATTATCAGGAGTGTAAATCCACAGTGGACGATGTTCGTGACAGCGATACGTTCCAACAGTTTGCATTGCGAAACGCATAAATATTCAGAAGATCGTTAACCGATCATTTCAGTATTTAACGCGATAAATGGATTCTCGACGAAACATTGGGCAATTCGAATCTCTCGCGATATTAATGAGGTTCGGAGCACTAGCACAATATGTTGACGTATGCATCTGCTCTAAATTACAGTAAAGAGCATAATAGATTTGTATGAAGCTTATTAACTGACTTTTACGCATTTATAAGAAATTCTGAAGATGCAGAATAATAAAATGAATGTAATATGCAAAAGAATATAATGAAAATATTCCGTATAATAATTAACACGCAGAAAACAATTTTCTATGTAATGTAAAAAAAAAAAAAAAAAGTTTACTTGTTGCTGCTAATATTAAAAGTTAACACAATACAAATCTTGATAATTAATTAAATAATTAGTATAAATAAATCTTTTAATATTGCAAATATTTTTTAAATTATCGATGACAGGAAATATTTATTGATTCAGTTTTGCAGAATGTTTTCCGCAATTATTCACGACTGACTGATAGTAATTATTACTATTCACTTATCACTATTTATTACTTATAACTATTAATTATTCACGACTGACTATTAGTAATAGTAATTATTTATAATTATTTATAATAAAGTTGTTCATAGAATGAAAATCGACATTTTAAATTTTGTAGCTCACGTTTTAAAACCCTTCGTGTTTCTAAAGATCATGCAATGGGTGACAAAATAGAAGATACTTTCGTTTTCGAAACCGATAAAAATTCAAACGTTTCTGAAATAATTCACGGTTGAATTCAGTATGGATGTAGGTCGAAAAATTTAAAAAATAACAAGGGTATACTGGTAAAATAACGTTTCTTCATTCAAGATTTCGTTTTCCAATTTGAAGATTTTTCAAAAATATTTGAATTCCAAATTTAGTCCAACTTTAGGCTAATAGTTAACAGGAGTGAATAATTGGTAGAAAGTAACTTTATCAGCAAAAATAAGCTTCGTTTTCAAGAAAATACAGTTTGCATATCTTTAGTTAAAAATTGTTTTACAATTAAATGTATTTGATAAATTTTCAAATTCAATTGTAAAAAGATTGTATTTTGCACATTATTTAAACTTCCCGCTTATTATTCATTTCTAACCAGTCCATTATTGGTTAATTAACCAACATCAATCGATCAATTTTTAAGTTTGACTCTTTCGAAAACAAAAAATTGCATTCTTTCTTTCCAACTTCATTTTCACATTTAAAAATTTTCTCCTCTCTTTTCAACTTATTTTTAATGTAGAATCATTTCCCATTTTACACGTAGAATCCAACTGGTATAAAAAATTATGAAAGAAAAGTCAACAATCAGGAGATATCATCTATTTACATAATTTCAAATACCTTAAAAAAAAAAAAAAAAAAATTATGATATCTGCATAACAGAAATCTCGAGAGAAGTCGAGACAGTCGATATTTCAATTCCTATTTTGCGCGAGAAACGTTCAAGTTCGTATTGTTACTTTAATCTAATCTCGGCGAAACTAGAATGTTTAATCATGAAACTTGGTTTAGTTGACGTAATTTAGTTCGGCGACTGTTTTGTTTCAAGCGGGAATTGAAGGCACTACGTCTAGTTTGTCATCTCACGTTTGTCTTTTACCATCTTTCGCCTACAATCGTCGTCTGTCAGAGTAATCGCACGAGATCGCTGAGATCGCTATTCGATCCAACTTTCTGTGAATTTTATCTTGCATTATACGGAATGCGTTTATCTTGCATTTCGGTTTAGCATTCAAACTTTGCCAATGTGTGCTTCGTCTTATTTTTCCATAGGTGAAAATAAGACTAAAGTATCATGTATATAGTATAATACAAAGTGAAATGAGAGTAAAACGAATCCTCAAAATTATTATTATTATTTTTTTGACAAAGTAGATACTCAACATATATAAATAAATATAATATTTATATATTATATAAATATTATAATATTATAAACTATAATGTATATATTATATATACATAATAATATAAATTATAATATTATATATTATACATACATAATATTATAAACTACAATATTACATATTATTATTATTTACATTATATTATATTATTTATATATTATATATGCATAATATTATATATAATAGTTAATATTATATATTATATATACATAATAATATAAATTATAATATATATTATAGTTTATATTATATATACATAATATTATAAACTATAATATTATAATATTTATATATTATTATACATATAAATAAATTATTATATTAAATTATACTAATAAAATAAATTATATTATATATATTATATATAATTTATATATTATATATTATATATAATTTATATATTATATATATTATATATAATTTATATATTATATATATTATATATAAATTCTCTTTCATTTTTACTTTCACGAACACCTATCTGCATATTCATTGAATTTAGTGTCAGGCTAACTTTTATCTTTCGCTGATCGTAATTTTCGTAAACAGTTACAATTATCTCTCTCGTGTTCTTGTTTTTTGACGATGACGAAATATGTTAACGAAACAACGGAGTTTTCTTTTTCTTTTTCTTGTTGCGTTAGAAATTTCGTAAATAAATAACGTAAAAGGGAAGAACTTTCTACGCACAGGGAAACGCGAGCAAACCACGTTTAACATGCGAAGTTGAAATGCTGGCTTTCGAGAACAGCAAACAGCTTCCAGGTATTTAAAAATATTTAGAGAACTTCGAGTAAACTCTGGTACATGAAGTTTAATATCAAACGCTTTTCTTGAAGAAACCGAAGAATATGAGACCTAATATTTTACAGTATTTTCAGAAATGTTGCAATATTATGGCAATATTGTTTAAACATGTGGTTTAAACATTGTCTACAATTTACATGAAATTATCATTCACATGGATACGATTTTCTCAGGATATTATTAAGTATGCTTTATCCTTCGGAAGTTTTATTGTTAAGAACGATAAATATTAAAGGCAAATTGTTTGATCTGAGTTTCTTCATTAGTTTCAAATCTTAATATTATCAGTCAGTTTCATTATGTAAATCAAGTAACTCAGATTAATTTAATTTTTACTCAATTCAGATTAATTCAGTCTTTAGTAAATAGTAAGATAGTAAAAAGTAATAAAGTAATAATCTCAGATTAATTTAGTCGTTTCGTGACAAGAAATTAGGGTTTATACAAAATTTAATTTATATACATTAATAATTAATCATTGTATTAAATTGTGATTGTATTCTACACATACATATTAATAATTATTTATATCATTATACATGATACTTCATTACCTTTTATTACTGAGCATTTACTATAGTTTATTTTCTATTGAGCAATTTATCCCTAATTCTGGAAACGAAAAATGTAAAAAAAAAGGTTAAATTTATTTCTCCAAATTGTAAAGTTGGAAACTCGATTCGAAATGTATTGAAAAAGCTACCACGAGTAAGAAAAGTCATTTTTCATAACACAGATTTTATACAGTATCCAATAACTTTGTCGTATAAAAATAGCATGAAAATTGTTCACCTTTCTCTCATTCGGTTCTCCGATATTTAACAAATCAAATGATATCAATCTCATTTAATTCGGACGTGGTTGCCCTATAAAAAAATCACTGGCGGTTTAAACTGTTGAAACTTCGTGAAACAAAATCGCACACATCAATCCGGTTGATCTAATTTTCAAGCCGCCGCCGTGCCAGCCGTGAGCTCTCTTTACACATTGTAACCAAACCGACAAATCGAAATTCGATCTCGAATTACATTGAATTAATAATTCACGAGTTTTACTTGGACGTGACTTTTGATCAATTTATGACAGACATCCGGCTCGCAAATTTCAATTAGTCTCCCCGTCGTTCTCCGTGAAGGGAAGAACGACGTCGCAATTTCAGGCCAGCATGCACGCCGGGGAAACCGATGGATGCTGCCTGCACGTTCTGTGACCCGTGAGAAGTTAGATTACTCCTGGAGAGAAAGGATGATTCAGAAACGAGTAACTCCAAAATTATGCCAGAACAACTTTAATGAACCTATCCTATCCATATTTCTCTCTTTCTTTGTCGTTCGCACCTTGTTAATTCGTAAGACGCGAAATGACGGGCGATCCTGGCCCGAAAACGACTTTTTAGATTTACGAGGTTTCAGACGAAACTATTGTCCCTGCGTCAGCGATATTCAATATCGGAGCAGCAGCAGCAGCAGCAACAACACACGGTCGCACACCGTCGTCACGCGTGCATGGAAAACTCGGTGCACTTTCGTGACAATACTATTGTAACAACTTTGATTTATATCCCCGCAGCGAACGCCGAATCTCGACTTTAGTTTCGCCTCCCCGGCCGTGCGTTCTCTGCTGCATCCGGTATTCGGTTGTTCGGCAATTGTGCGAGACGGTATTTATTATCAGAACGGTGTGACGTAATTTTCGCTTGCACGTATGAAAA
>NW_025110078.1:0-1496 GCF_011392965.1 Frieseomelitta varia
AAATTCCCTAAAAAAGTTAAAAAAAAAAAAAAAAAAAAAACACGCACTTCACGCTAGAATACCGCCTTGAAAAGAAGAAAAAAGAAAAATGAAATAAAAAGACGGAAGAAGTCGAGGCGTGTGATTTCATCCCTCTCCTCTGATAACATTTTAAAAATGGCTGACGGATGAAATGGCGGTTAGGAAATTACGAAAAATACATTGAAAAATTACAATTAATATTGCAGTACAATTAAGAAATTACAATAGAATTAAAAATTACAAAATACACATGTGTGTATGCACTTCTTGCGTTAGAGATTTTTTTTTTCTTCTTTTCGGTTTGTGCTCGTTGGAATAATTAAATTTTAGGAGAAGGGACTTTTGCTACTTTTGTAAAATAAACGAGACTTGATTTAAATCGAAGATGTTGACTGTAGAATCGAGAGAACAGACTATGAACAGTTTTACAATTAATCTCAAAAATCGGGAAAGTATCTATCATTAAAGTTCTACAGTCAGGACATGTCTTTAAGTTAAGAAATGTGAAAGGTACGCTGAACGATAGACAGCTAAACAGCTCAATTCATCCTTCGACAGCTTTCATACCCAACATGCCTTCGAGAAGACTTAAAACTACTGTCTTAAAAATAATTCAGAAGCTGAGAGCTGAAATTGTACGAGTTCTACTATAAAAAGAAAAAAAAAACGAATTCTATAAAGAATACACAAGAAAATAAAGTGTTTAAATCAGAAATATATATATATAAAATAATAATAATAATAGAAATTTAAATTTTTGAACTTCACTCAACAAGCCAAAAGTATAATTTTTTCCCTATTTCCCTATTTACGAATTTTAGAAAGAAACTTCTCTCTCTTTCTCTCTTCTAATATCACTGTGGATAATCGCTAAACTTCGATTAGCATTCCATGAGTGGCAGCGAGAGAGCAGAAGGGGCGAATAGAAAGGGCGAAAGGAAAAAATGGCAAGGAGAAGACGAAAGAAGCGATATTTCTCGTAACGAAGGACCGTCAGGAATTTCTAGACAGATTTTTACCGGTTCGTTGCACAAGAGAGACACAGAGGATGAAAAGAGGGCGTGCAGTAGAGATGATGGAGGAGGTTTTCCACGAATCGATAACGAGAGTGCCTCCGCGTTGCCTTGCCTTGCCTGCTTGCAGCCTTCTTTCTCAAGAGAGAGAATCGACGACGAGAAAAGAAACCAACCAAGGAGTTTCGTACGTGGCGGAGGTTTCACGTATGCACATGCAAAAGGAACGTGTAATAAACGAATTCGTCATCTTGCGAATTTTCAATGTATTAGAATTAAAATCCAAAATCTACACAAATTCAGGGACTCTTCAACTGTCAGAGTGGTCAAAACGATGTAATTTTGTTATGTTTGTTAAATATTTTACAGGCGTAAAACAGCGATTTTAAAGATTTAAATAATTTTTCGTAGATTGCAAAAACAAATAAAAAAATTGTAGACAAAAGTTTCTCTATTTTTTAA
>NW_025110078.1:1577-27872 GCF_011392965.1 Frieseomelitta varia
CGTAAAACAGCGTGATTTTAAAGATTTAAATAATTTTTCGTAGATTGCAAAAACAAATAAAAAAATTGTAGACAAAAGTTTCTCTATTTTTTGGACTTTGACGTCTCAAAATTTTATGCTTCAATCGTCGATAATTTGTTAAGTTTGTTAACTATTTTACAGACGTAAAACAGACTTAAATAATTTTTCGTAGATTACACGAACAAATAAAAAAATTGTAGACAAAAGTTTCTCTATTTTTTGGACTTTGACGTCTCAAAATTTTGACCAAAGTTCTATGCTTCAATTGTCGATAGTTTCACTGTAAAACATAATCGATAAGCACTTGCTTCAAACTGGACAGTTATATAATAATATTCACTAATCTCATTAATAAATAATTAATAACGATCGTTAGTTGTGGTTACCAGAATTTCATTCACTCGTGAAAGAAGATCATCAGCCAATCGTATCGATAGATGTTCATTCGTATAACGTAGAATTGATGTAACGTTCAGCGATTCCTCGAACTAAAAAATATATCTAATTATTCTGATTTCCTTCCCATCTTCTTTACACGAATCCTTGATTCCTTGACACACGTTCCGCTTGCCACCTGTACTTTGGCGAGCAGGTTCAAACGTTCAGACAGACACGAGAGCAGGAGAGGAACACAGAGAGAGAGAGAGAGAGGGGGGGGACACACGAACGAATGAAGAAGAAGAAGAAGAAGAAGAAGAAGAAGAAGAAGAAGAAGAAGAAGAGAAAAAGGCAGAGAGAAAGAGAAAGAAGGAAGAAAGAATGCAAAAAGTGGAAAGAAGCCGAGGCTAGCACGGTGCAGCGCACGGTTCTATACGCGGCGGTTGAATCGGTATGTAGATGTGTATATTGTGAGCGCTTGTAGGGTTGCTTTTCAAGGAGGCCGTGAGGGGGTGGAGGGGGGGGGTAGAAACAGGTATATAAAGAAGACAGAGGACTCCGGAGTCGGAGTGGAAGAGGCTGGCGTGCTCCAAGGTCGAAGCATCAAAGATGCCTCGCGTTAAAAGGGTTCCTTTCAATTTTTAGAAAGCCATCGCGCCTTGTTGTGCCCCAACATCTCGCTGATGCATACGTAATACGTTTCCGCGTAGTTTGCCTTTCTGTCGTTCCTCCTGTTTCTCTCATCCCCCCTCCCTCTCACCCTCCTTGCTCACGCTCCTTTTTCCATCATTCTTCCGACGCGAGAGCAGAAAGATACATACATATTGTCTGCGAGCGCGTGAAATATAGAACGGTATTCAGCATCTCGGATCAATTTGGCCCCCCGGTGAGCGAATAATTCGCAGTAGCAAGTGAAATTGGGGGGGGGGAGGGGGGGAGAAGACGCTCTGATGTTATGGAAGAGCAGAATCTATATATATACATGGAGGTTGTTTCTTCTAACTAGAGGTTGTCTTCGATTCCACTGTGTGTTATATGGCTCTATGTTTTGAATGAACGACGACGATTTCTTTTGGGAATTATATGTGGGTGTAAAAGGAAGTGAATAAGAGTATATTGAAGTGCATGAAATATTCGAAACGAAGTTACAACATTTACCATTGAGAAATGAAACGAATCTCATCGATCATTGGTTTTTTTGAAGATATAAATTCCCGTAGCCATCTATAGTCTACCAATAGAGACGTGGGCAATTTAAAAAATAACTCATGGTAGGAAACGAGTTATTTTATGGTAGGTAGATTTTATGATGGGAAACTGAAAACTACAAGAGTAAATGTAAAAGAGCAAAATACAGAAAATAATATCTACCGTTAACAAATGAAACAAATTTCACGATTATTATCTTTTTAAAAATAAAAATTTCTGTCACGTTCACGTGTTTAAAAAAAAAAATTAAAAAATACGTAAAAATTACATTATAAAAGAAAAATAATATCGCCGGATTCTGTGAGAAGTTGAAAACTGCAAGAGTAAAAGAGCAAAATACAGAGAATAATATCTATCGTTAACAAATGAAACAAATTTCACGATTATTATCTTTCTAAAAATATAAATTTCTGTCACGTTCGCATGTCTATTAACGTGACTTTGTAAAAAAAAATTAAGAAATACGTAAAAATTACATTATAAAAGAAAAATAATATCGCCGGATTCTGTGAGAAGAAAACTGCAACAATAAACGTAAAAATCCACAAAATATCGAAAATAATGAAACAAATTTCATCAATTATTACCTTCTTAAAAACATAAATTTCTGTGACCAATTCACAGTCCGCATGTGACGTTGCTTTGAAAAACAATTCACGGTAGAAATTACAAGCACGACTAATCAAAATAGCAAAACACTCATCTGAAATTCATCTATCTTAATAATGGAATTAATCTATACAGCCTTCGCTGAACAATCAACCACTCTTCGCGCTAATCATCCGAACGCGTCCTCGTCCACGCGAAGAGGTAACTCGATTAACCTCGGTATTACAAATTACACGCGCGTATGGCATAAACGAATCCATAGAGCGAACCTCGTTGGTTACATCAGCGAAGGTAAGTAAATACCGAACGGGGCTTCTCCTTGCTCCACTGGCGAGGGATTATCTTCTACGATTCCGCGGGACATTCACGCGCGAGAAAGGGGAATAGACAGATAGAGGCGTATGGCTGCCATTACGAATTTATGGCAGCTTTAATCGAATTCGAGCTGGCACACTGTGTCAAACAGTATCGCGAAATCGCGTTTCTCTCGGTGTTTCAATTGATTGATTCTAACATTTTTTCTTTCTTTTTTTTTTTTTATTAGACTTATTTGAGTCTATCAGTATATTCAGATACATTGGTTTAACACTAGAACTACCAAGGACCAAAGCATAAAGATTTCATCAGAGACATTAGAATGAAAAAAATAGAAATACAATAGAATACACAAACTTTTATTCATGTATTTTATAAAAAAAATCATTTAAACTTCTAAAAGTACACTATTTTTCATCTGTAATATATGTAAAAAGAATTATGAATTAGTCATTTTGACTACTTAAAAATGTACATGTGTAAGGGAAGCACCTTTATGTGCCCTTTTACGATAGTGACACAATAGTGTGTTTTCAGCTTGTTATTGAGTCATGTGGTTTTGTTCATTTTAGTCCTCGTGTGTTGTCTTCGATGTTGAGTAGTTCACCAGTTGGTTAGGGTGTTATAGTCTGCTATTATGTGTTTTGGCATACTGTTTAATGTAGTCTCGAACATATTTGATACGTATGATAGGCCTTTGTGGAGTGTTTCAAAACTGATACACCATGACTCCTATGTTTCTAAGTGCTCTGTTTTGAGATCTCTGTATCATGTCAACATTAGATTTCTTGGCCCATAGTTGGATACCATAGGTCCAGATGGGTATTACAGTTATTTTGTATACGTATGATAGGCCTTTGTGGAGTGTTTCAAAACTGATACACCATGACTCCTATGTTTCTAAGTGCTCTGTTTTGAGATCTCTGTATCATGTCAACATTAGATTTCTTGGCCCATAGTTGGATACCATAGGTCCAGATGGGTATTACAGTTATTTTGTATACGTATGATAGGCCTTTGTGGAGTGTTTCATTGCTAATACACCATGATTGCTATGTTTCTAAGTGTTCTGTTTTGAGATCTCTGTATCATGTCAGCATTAGATTTCTTGGCCCATAGTTGGATACCATAGGTCCAGATGGGTATTACAGTTATTTTGTATAGTAGTACTTTGTATAGTAGTGCTTATATAGTACTTTGTATAGCATTTTGTTGTTTAATTTTAATGGTGATTTGCAGCCAAGTAGCATTTTTCGTAGTTCTAGATGCACTTGGCTTACTTTTGGCTGTGGCATGAGCTTTCCAAGTCATTCTCTTATCCATGGTGCGTTCCAAGGTATTTAACGTTGTTTGCGGTGGGTATACTTCCGTTATTAATTATGATTTGCGTGTTTGCTACATGCCTGGTTGTAAAGATTACGTGGGTCGATTTGCTAGCATTCATTTTCATCTTCTATACATCATCAAAGAGCCATCATAGCGTGTATATCCTTCATCTACACCCCGTGATTTTCTAGCGACTTCGAGAGCTCGCGATCAAAACTTGATCGCGCGTATTTACGAGACACGATGGTGGACAGATCGAAGCTTACAACAGCGTGAAAACTGGCAACCTGGAGTAACTGGATTGCTTTTGCGTCGAATCGATAAGTAGCGGCAAGTTGCCGCGGTTTGCTCGCGTAGACAGGTGACGCGCGACCGTGCAAAGCGGAAATTATTCGAGCAAATAAGAAGAGGATTGGAGGGACTTTGGCGGAGAAGAGAAGACTGAGTGTTGAACTCTGTTCAAAATTTATACTGCTGCGATGAGAATAGAACCTAATTTTTTATTTAATTTTTGAACAATGACGCGCTGGAGTATCAATCGTTATAAGAGAAACTGGTGAACGTTGATTTTTAATGAAAAGTCCGTCAATTCTTTTCCAAACATTTTCCACAGTTCTGTTGAATTTGGAAATAAGAAAAAACAAAATGAATCAATTGAAATATTGAATGCATGCACCACTTTATTGTTGAAACTCGCTGTTTTATAGAAAGTCAACTCAGTCTCGATCGATGTTGAAATTTTAAAAAACTGGAACGACGCGACAGCTGGGTCCCATCATCTCGGTAATAGATTTTAAATAGATTAGAAATAGAGGAAAAAATTGAGTAATGACGAAGAAACATACGAGCAGAATAAAGTACTTGATAATCTTGTTATCTTTTGATGAGATGACTCTCAGTGCGCAGCGTTACGTAACTTAATGTGTAACGCAGTAAAATCGAGAAGATCTCGATACAAATACGAATGCTGTCGTCCCGGATGCTGGAAGTGAAACTCGCCTGCCCCACTCTGAGAGAAGAATCGGTAGAAGGAGATTCTGACAGAATTTCTTCGCGAACCAAGCGTTTTCTTGGCTGTCGAAGAACTACCGCCGAGGAAAACAAGATAGTTGGATGAAACTTCGACCGTTCGCCGATCCACTGGCGAGCTAACTTGCTCTGTATAAAACGAGCAGCAATACACGGGGTAAACAGACGGTTGAAAGAGTTTTCGCGGAGATCGTAGCCAACAACGGCAAAACTCCCAGTACCCAGAGATGCTATTATTGATTAAATTTAAAAATTTCTTGATTAAGAAATCAAATTGAGCGACGAAGAGGTGAAATACCTTCCCCCTAAACTCCCAGGAAGCCGCAGAGATGACAACCAGAATTTGGGAATTTGAAAGAAAGTTGAATATTGGATAATAGATATTTCGAAACTTGGACATTTTTGGATATTTAGAATATCTTAATGTCCGAAAGTCTCTTTGACAATTTATGTACTTAAGGGGATTTTAATATTTCGAAGATTTGAGTGTTCCAAAGTTTGAACAATCGAGAATCAGTATTTCAGTATTTGGAAACTGGAGTGCTTGAAAGTATTAGTATTCAAAAAATAATATTTGGAAATTCGAGTGCTTGAAAGTTTCAATATTTAAAAAATAATATTTGGAAATTCGAGTGCTTGAAAGTTTCAATAATCGAAAAATAATATTTGGAATTTGGAGTGCTTGAAAGTATCCATATTCAAAAAATAATATTTGGAATTTGGAGTGCTTGAAAGTATCAATATTCAAAAAATAATATTTGAAAATTGGAGTGTTTGAAAGTTTCAATATTCAGAAAATAATATTTGGAATTTGGAGTGCTTGAAAGTTTCAATATTCAAAAAATAATATTTGGAAATTGGAGTGCTTCAAAGTTTCAATATTCAAAAAATAATATTTGGAAATTGGAGTGTTTGAAAGTTTCAATATTCGAAAAATAATATTTGGAATTTAGAGTGCTTGAAAGTTTCAATATTCAAAAAATAATATTTGGAAATTGGAGTGCTTGAAAGTATCAATATTCAAAAAATAATATTTGGAATTTGGAGTGTTTGAAAGTTTCAATATTGGAAAAATAATATTTGGAATTTAGAGTGCTTGAAAGTTTCAATATTCAAAAAATAATATTTGGAAATTGGAGTGTTTGGAAGTTTCAATATTCAATTTGAATAATAAAAAATTTTAATGTTTAAAAATTAGCGTGTTTTGATTAAAATTTCAGTATTCGAGAATTGGAATATTCCAAAGCTTGAATCGGAGAAAATGAAAATTTCAATATTCGAAGTATGCGAGTATTTCAGAGTTTGAGTAATCGAGAATTCAAACTTTGAAACAAACATCAAAGTATCAAACTCGAATATTTCGATATTCGGATGCTCGAACCAAAGCTTGGACAGTGGAAGATCTGAGAAAACACACAGTTGAGCGTTCGAAATGCTCGAAAATTTCTACACCAAATTCCCAAAATATCCAAAAGATTCCCCAATTACTCAAAAATTCCACGAACGTTCGAATATTTCCGACGACTCGAGAAAGCTCGGGAACTTGCTGAAAATTTATCTCGGCGTGTAACTGCATTCTCATTCTCTTGAGGGAAATTCGCGGGGAATTCGTTCGAAATGGGTGCTGCCGGTTTAATTGATTCAACCGCAACACCCGCGGCCAAAAGACGTCGTCGTCCTCGTTAAATTGCATCATCTTCGGGCTGTCGAGCGTATTCTGGAGACAAACCAAAGCCATACGCCTCGTGTACACCCGCGGCGGGCTTGCTACTGCGTGTGCACCCGGATGCTCATTAGTGTACTCCTACAATAATTCTGATATCACTTCGATCGTTCTCGCACAGAATCCGTCGTTGAGGTTGCGTTAACGACCCAACCGTCGTGTTTCCAACGCAGATTCTCGCGATTGTACGCGATCGTTCCTGCGAGTTCCCTATCTCGTCAGCAATCCACGCTGAATTCGCATTTGGAACAATCACGTTCCGTATTACTGTTGTCTTTGGATTTTTTCAATTGTTAATTGCAACATTCTCGACGAGGGATTTTGATCGGACACTTGAGATTCAGATTCAACTGAATCGAAATATGGCATTCAGATAAATGTTAATTAATTCAAATGAAAATGTTCTATACTTCGAAGGTTATAATGTTTATGTTAGGTCAGGTTTAACGAGAATAGAAAATTTTAAGTGAGGTGTTTAATAAGAAAAGAATACGATATAGAATCGATATCTGATCGCTAACAAATTAAGTTAAATTGAGAAATTGAAGTTGACGACAGTCATTTATTCTGGCATATGACGTGCATGTATCTCTGTACGTTTTTATTAAATTTTCTTTCATTCTTCACTGTGTGACCTCAAGACCAAGTGACTTCTATATTTGAAAATTCTCATTCAGCTAATGTGACAAGAACGACGAGCTAATTCCGAGAATTCGTATTATTATTCGATGAAACAATGGAATACACGAGATGTCTCTGAAATATTTATCAATGTTATCAGGATAAAGATCCTGTCTCAGCGAAAGAATCAAATTAAAATCTTAAAAGCTTTCTTCGATTAAATTGTAAAAAGATGTCGGATCACTCAAGTGATCAACAAAGACCGTTCTCAGTGAAAATTTGCGCAAAACAAAGGCGACAGAAGAGATTGAAAATGAACGAGGAACGAGGTTAAATGCCTCGTGAGCGAAATCGAAAATTTGTAATCCATTTCGCGATTATATTCCCGGTGACAAAAGACGGAACGCCTGTCAAAGGGAAAAAACCGGGGCAAGGAAGCAAAGAGAGCAGGATGATACATCGGCATCAAAAAATCGAACGCGAGCCTTTGTCCCTCTTGACACGGGAAGAACAACAACAAAAAAAAAAAAAGAAAAAAGAGAGAGAGAGAGAGAGAGAAGAAAAACGGCGTTGTTCCGGCGTAAAGACCGCTCGTTAACCATCCATTGTTTTCTCGTTCCGTTTTATCGGCTCGCGCGACGAAATCCACGTTCAAATTTCCCGCCAATTCCTCCGGGTCCTCGTCTCCTTCGACCTCCACTGTCTTCGATCTCGAGCGTGTCGAGTAATTTCAATTAAAGTCTCGTCGACTCGATATCGTTAGGCTGTGATTCATGATCTTGCAATTGTACGAATTATTCTTAACGAAAGGAACGATCAGTCGGTAGAATTTTCGAATTTTCGCGTCGATTCCTTTGACTTCTGCAGAAGTTAGAACCGGCCATTATGTTTTTTTTTATTACTAATTACTAACTTTCGAAGAATTAAACTTCATTTGTCTGAACTTTTAGTTTATTGAACAAGTGTCTAGGAATCATATTTCTAACAATTAGTAGAAAATTCACATTGCAATATAATAAAAAAATAATATTAAAATATTACTTTATTATCACTTTATTATTTATTATTATAATGTTAAAATATAAACAATTAAAATAATAAATCAAAAAGTAGTACGTTCAAGGGTGGAACGTATTTTTAATTCCATACTCGCTTATTGTATTATTAAACTCGACTTTTGATCATTTTAATAACTACTTGAAGGGTCAATGTCCAAATCCACCTATCTTTCTTCTTCTAGATATCTTTCAACCTGGTCGAATTCAAAATTCCGATCTCCAATTCAATTTGATCGTTCAAAACACCAACACCGTGTTGTTTCTCCGTGTACTAGAGAAAAGTGTGAATGCCACGCAAGTGTGAATACGACGATCCACAATTTATCATCAACGCGGCTTTCCCTTCCGATTTTCCATCCGAGCAGAAATTACCGTTGCGGAATCTCTGAATTACGTTTACGCGAGGAGAAATAGTACGTTCTTCAAAGAAGCCACCGAGGATGATCGATAACGTTACGTAAGCACGCAACAAAGTGTTCGTTCATTCATCATCCCCTTCACCAAGCATAAAGAGAGAGAGAGAGAGAGAGACAGAGAGAGGACGTTTTATAAAAAAAGAAGAAAAAAAGAAAGAGCCATAGAACGCATCATCTCGAGCCACGAGAAAGTTAATCGCGTAATAAATTATGATTTTTCTCACCTCGTTCGTTCGCGATGGCTCGTTCGCCTAATTGCCCTTCGTATACTTCGTTTCACAGCAATTTCGTCGCTGACGTAACGAAAAATTTCCATCGATCGGTTGTCACGTTCGTCGTGGGGGAAAAAGAAAAAAAAAAAAAAACGAAAAGAGAAAGCTCGCTCGACGATTCGTTCGATGGGATCAAACTTTGACCTCAATTACTCAACGCCGTGCAAAACTCGGAGAACCGGAGGAATTGGCGGGAAATTTGAAACGCGAATGCCCGAGATTTCATTCGTTGATCGCCTGTCTCGTTAGAAATAATTAATATTGGCAGTAAGCAACGAAGTGAAAGCGTAGAATACGGTTTTCCGTTTTCGGAATAAATTTCCTATTTCGCCAAGTGAATTGTAACATAAGTGGATGAACGAAAGTGTAAACGAAATAAAAAAAAAAAAAAAAAAAAAAAAAAACGAGCCATCAAATCTGCGAAAATTGTTCGCAAGCATATAAATCCGGCGTTGACGCGAATTTTCTGAAATTGCGACACTTGGCGTTCTTTTTTTTTTTTCTTTTTTCCTCTCTCTTTCTGCTTTTTACGGTCGCGGATTATATTCCGTCTTTAATCTACTTGTACGAACGACATGATCCACGGTTATTCGAGAGTTTCTGGAACGAGGCGAGCAGAGGAGGTTTCTTGTTTGGCGAAGAAAATCCAGAAAATCAACAGGAGATAATTAATTAGCTTCGAGCGCTGGCTAGCCGGCGCGTCTACGTCTGGCGACAGAACTGGAGCACGAATAAATTCATTATCCTTCCCGGCGTCGTCGATGTCGCGCATACGAAAAATATTTTCCTAACGGAAATACGTTTCACTGCCGTCGCGGTAATTTCATTTACTTCGTCGTCCGGCGAGAACTCCGACGTGAAACGACAATGAAATTTTCCCGAAGAAATTGCCTATTTTCATTCGGGGGGGAGAGGGGGAGGGGGGGGGGAAGAAAAAAAGAAAAAAATTGTACCTCGACGAAATTATTACGCGAATTTTTTTTTCCCGCGCCGCGGTGAACCTCGTAGATGATTCGTGACGACTCGAGACCAATATTTGGCGTGTACTCGCTGTAAAATATTTTAAGACACCCCTTAGTTCTAGTAAAATAATCGAATCTGACGTATCGTGAGCATTTTTACTTATCACATTTAATTGTCGTTTATGGTATCTTCAATTTTGAAAATCTCACACCGCCAATGCTACGTTTCAGCTTTAATCATTTTTTAAAATAGAAACCATAAATTTAAAAAATATAAGAAGAAATTAAAAGAACATTCGATCGTATATTTTTATTATTGTCGTTTAATCGAAATAATTAAATAATTACGTTTCCTCGTAATTGGATTATAATTACAAAATAATATCATTGAATTACGTTCAAGAAAATCGCACTCCAAAGGGACATTGTACGTAATTATTTATTAAAGAGAGCTGTCGAACAATCGATAATAAATAAATTATCGTTGAAACAGTTGCGCAACACGGTGAGGACAGTGCTAGTTGGTATTAGATTACTTTTATTAACGCTAATGAAGGGGCCACTCTCTAATTAAATCAGTGTACCTCTAATGCACTAAGGGAAATATCTACAAGGGGAAATTGTCTAGATAAACTTCGAAACACTAACATCGAAATCACGGAGAACTTGCTGAGAAATGGAACTACCAACGTTAAACAACGAAGAGCCAATTATCCCCTATCGCTGTGTCTATCACCGAAACACTTCTTATCTATCCCTCTTAACTAAACACCTTTATCAACTTAACACAATATTATACTAATTGTTGCATTCCCCGATTAACGGGAATTCACCTCAATTAGAGAGCACCTATCTAATTAAATAGACCGTGGCTGTTTGCTCAAAGCGTATTAACTAAACAGCGATTTGTTTCACACTTTATTTAATATTAATTGCAATCGATATTTCAATTTGAATGTTTCACGTATGCTTGTACGTATTTGTCAAAACGATCATTCGTATTTTCAATTTTTATTCTTATTATTTCGTTATTTTTGTCTTTTATTTTGTTACTTCACTCGTGCATTTTTAACTTTATTATTTTATTCGTGCCCCGATCTTCCTCTCGACTTCAATTTTTCTCTTTTGTTGTTTCACTTTGTGATTCCTTTCTACTTCGACAGAGGATAACAGAGGAAATTTGTAAATTTATATGTTAATTTCTCACGAACGTGACTAAAGAAATAAGTTGAATAGTTTGAGCTGTTAGAAATTATGACGAGCACGCTATTTCTAATATTTGCGCAATTTTACCTAAATGCGTAATCAATACCCATAATTTGATAGTTATTTCAAGTACCCTGTATATATCAAACTGATAAAAATAAAAATGTTTCTCGGCGCGACAAATTGAATACGTCGTCGATTGTTAATATCAAAAAATAAATCAACTAATAGTAAAAAAAAATAATTAATTTCATAACAGAAGAAATTATTATCTTTCTTGAGTCGATCGTTCTTTTATAATGTTATAAAATTCAATATTTCTCCAACGCTGCGTCCACTTCTACTTTCCCCTAAAATATAAACACGCTTGGCATAAACATAAAAACACGTTCGAATTCATTTCCAAACTCTGCGCGCACACCTAGAAACGAGTTGTAAAACGAGATAGGTGCACGCGAATTACGCGAAAATTCCCCGGACAGAACGTCAAGAGGTACGACACGATTTCGCGGAAACGAGTTTCGCTGTTAATTGAAAAGTTCAGATTACACGGAACGATTAACGCGGCAGTTAACAAAGTCGAGCCTGGTTGACACATTATGTTAATTAATATTCTGATAAGCAGTTCGTTCACAGTGAATTCGCGCCATTTGCGCGAATGCATATATACAGCTATCGTATCGATATACTCGTAATGCATGCATTTTGTTGGACGTTCCACGTAATAAACGTCGAAAGTTTCGTTGCTATTATCCGAACTATAATATTCTATGATCGTGTTCATCGATCGTTACCATTAATGATTAAACTTTTCTCTGAAAAATAGATAATTCGTTGCAGAGTTCATCGTTTCACGCGACATAGTTGTCGGCGACAATGCAATTTGTTTCGTTCATAATGGATGGCGAGACATGGTTATTAATCCTTATTGACCATAATTGTTCTAGCATTTGATTCGTATTAAAAATACTAAAGGGATGTTATCCCCTATACAGTATATTTTATTCAGATAATATAATCTACAGGAATAGTATAAAACTAGAGGAATATTATTTACTGCAAGCATATATGCAGATGAAAATGAAATATTGTCGATGATACTGAACTTCGTACAATGATTCATTTCGACTCATTTTAAAACGTGAAGACCTTGTTTCAATAGTCGCGAGTCTTTTTAAGTTGATTTTACGTCAAATGAAACGAGGATGGGAAAAGTGAGGATACTTTTTTTCTTATCGAAAATTGTAAAAATTCAAGCGTAATTAAAAATCTGCGATCTGTTCTTTACAATGACTCTTTAAAACTTGTACAATTTTATTGAGCATTGAACATCAGGATGAAAGAAATCCTAGAATTTCGCCATCTGATCTCTAATATTATCCAACAAAGTCAAAAGAAAATTTTAATCACCAAGACGAATGATTGAAAAATCGAACATCAATCACGATTTAATCCACAATTTTATACAGGACGGCCACTGAAAAACTAAAGTCATAACATGTTCATTTTCAATCTTTTTTATTTTCTTTTTATTAGTAGATTATTTTATTATTATTTTATTATTAGTAGATTATTTTATTATTATTTTATTATTATTACGTAAGCTGTTTTTTATTGTT
Organism: Frieseomelitta varia; assembly: GCF_011392965.1. Lineage (NCBI taxonomy): Eukaryota > Metazoa > Arthropoda > Insecta > Hymenoptera > Apidae > Frieseomelitta > Frieseomelitta varia. The sequence goes on from NW_025110078.1 coordinate 14,342, forward strand.
CACACATAGAAAAAAATCTATTAGTTACATTTCCAAATAAAATAATAAAAAATTTAAAAAACATGTGTTTGCAAAGGTTATTTTTGTTTCGTATCATTCAGTATCTTTCAGTGACCGCCGTGTACTAAATTGGTCAGTCTTCTACGAGACAAATATCAGCGTCTTACTATCTATGATCCAACAAAACTCGAAGGGACAAGCGAGGGTCGAATTTAAAAGCGACACAAGCACAAAGGGAGGGCATCAGCCCCCGACAGTGAAACGAACTGACGATAGAAGCGAGCCGAAACACGAGGGAACTCGCGCGGGAATCCCCAGACGGGGTTCTCGTTCGCCGCCTCCGGCAAGAATCACGAGGGGCGGTACACACTCAAATATTTTCCGAGCGAAGAATAAGCAAGGGAAAACGCGAGCGTGAACCAGCGCGGATATCGCGTTTTCCATTTTCATGCGTCGCGCCCGCGGCGACCCCGCGACCCCGTGAAATCCTGCGGTGAGAAAAATCCCCCCCCCCCCCCCCGCCCCCTCGATCCCTTTCGCCATCCGTCGGGAAACCACACCGAGTCACATCCGGCACCGGTGCAAATTTCCTTACAGAACCGCCGCCGGATTACAACCGGCGCGGCTCGTTTCATCGTGTCGAGAAACAATTCGCGATACGATCGTTGCACGCGCAGTTTTCGATCCGCTGCAAGTTGACAAGGGTGGTCGATTGAAAAGTCGTGGAAGAGGGGGAGGCTGTCGAATATTTTTTCAGTTGGTTCTGGCTACATCGAGAGGGAATTTCTTGTTACAGAGAGTGTTCGACCCCTTTATTCGTATCGTGAACACAACAGGGTTGTTGTTTTTCAATTCGATATTGTTTTTCCTTTCGTTGGGGCGCTGTCGAATATTTCCTCGGTTGATTTTTGCTACGTCGAGGGGGGAATTTCTTGTTCCAAGTAGGGTTCAAACCCTTCATTAAATTAAACAAACGTTCTCCTTTCGTCGGGGGACTGTCGAATATTTTCTCAGTCGATTTTGGTCACATCGAGAAGGAATTTCTTGTGTTTAATCCCTTCACTGGGTTCAACGCAACAAGGTTCAATTCGATATTGTTTCTCTTTTCGTTGTCAAATATTTTTAGCTACATCGAGAGGGAATTTCTTGTTACAGAGAGTGTTTGACCCCTTCATTCGTATCGTGAACACAACAGGGTTGTTGTTTTTCAATTCGATATTGGTTTTCCTTTCGTTGGGGCGCTGTCGAATATTTCCTCGGTTGATTTTTGCTACTAGGGGAGAATTTCTTGTTCCAAGTAGGGTTCAAACCCTTCATTAAATTAAACAAACGTTCTCCTTTCGTTGGGGGACTGTCGAATATTTTCTCAGTCGATTTTGGTCACATCGAGAAGGAATTTCTTGTGTCAGGAAGTGTACAATCCCTTCACTGGGTTCAACGTAACACGGTTCAATTTGATATTGTTTCTCTTTTCGTTGTCAAATATTTTTAGCTACATCGAGAGGGAATTTCTTGTTACAGAGAGTGTTTGACCCCTTCATTCGTATCGTGAACACAACAGGGTTGTTGTTTTTCAATTCGATATTGTTTTTCCTTTCGTTGGGGCGCTGTCGAATATTTCCTCGGTTGATTTTTGCTACTAGGGGAGAATTTCTTGTTCCAAGTAGGGTTCAAACCCTTCATTAAATTAAACAAACGTTCTCCTTTCGTTGGGGGACTGTCGAATATTTTCTCAGTCGATTTTGGTCACATCGAGAAGGAATTTCTTGTGTCAGGAAGTGTTCAATCCTTTCACTGGGTTCAACGTAACACGGTTCAATTTGATATTGTTTCTTCTTTCGTTGTCAAATATTTTTAGCTACATCGAAAGGGAATTTCTTGTTACAGAGAGTGTTTGACCCCTTCGTTCGTATCGTGAACACAACAAGGTTGTTGTTTTTCAATTCAATTGTTTTTTCTTTCGTAATTTCTGTTGAAAGAGCTTGAACCAACTAAGAATGGAAATAAGTTTCATCGAGTGTAATGATTTCATTTTAGCGTGGAATCTCGATAGTGATTCACACTGTCTGCGTTACAATTTAATGTAACACAGCCGCGAAAACTCGATAGAGGAAAGTCAGTAATGAGAAACAAGGGTTGAACTAAATTTTGGTTCACCTCGGATGCAGAAATTCTTCTGTTAGAAGGGGTGATTCAATCCCTTTCATTGTTTTTTGAATTTATTTCTTCGTGATCATTCGATTCGTCATTGCTTTTCCCTCGGGCTTTTATAAAATTCATAAATTACGTCCAACGTGGCGAATTAATTCGATAGAAGGATGAGTAGTGGAAAAGAGTTGAAAGCGGGGAAAGCAGATTGAAAAACTCGTGGAAGTTAACAAGATGAGATACTTCCTCCCTTCATATTTCACGATTTATTCCGCGCGTTTTGTTCCTTTTCAATCTTCAAGCTTAATACTTCTTCTCTCCATAGTCGTCGTTTCTTTTCCTAAAATTTATTACTACGACCGCGGATTTCTATTCATCTGCGAAGAAACTTCGAATTTCAAACGTGTGAGATATCGAAATCAAATAATTTCACAAATAAGTGGTAAATTAAATTACAAATTCCACTTGTTCGACTGTAAAAATATAAATAAAATTCCACGATCTCTTCATTTCGATATTTTCAAATTTGATCGATATTACAAGTCACGTAGAAATTAGAAGATATTTAGTGAGACAATCTTTATTGTCCTAATACTTTATTGTATAAAGTATGTTTCACTGCATTTAATTGTATTATAGTCACACTTTTATATCGCGCAAATTATACCGCGTCTGATTGTACGTAATTTCCAATTTATATTCATAATTGTACTACTTTTACTATACAAGTGCAGTGCTGAGATTTCCGAAACTATGAAATCTCAGGCGCGCGAGAGATTCTGCCGCGATAAATGTTCAAGTACCTTCGTGAACCGCTGCACGTAAACACGTTACCCTTTACGGCCATTCAATTTCCCCCAGATACCTATTTTAACACCGGTCAATGGCATAAAAATCGATGTGCGTAAACGACCGTGCACGCTTCCTCGTTTCCCTTTCACGCCATCTTGAAGGTTCATCTCCGGCCACGTAACGCCGGATAAATTCACTCTTCCTCCCCCTCGTTGCATGTATACGTTTCCCTCTTCCATCCCCAGCCAGTTTGATTCACGAGCGGAGAAAATGGCAGTTGCCACGGTCTATCGTATCTGTAACGCGCGGTACTCTACGCGCCGGTTCTTTCACAACCGGCGTTTTTACAACGGCGTTACGCCGACAGGAGCTGGCTTCGCTGGCGTTTTTTACGGCCGAAACGCGGCGATATTTTAACGAGCACAGACGCGGCCTCGCGTGCATCGTGGCTGTAAGAAACTCGGGTTCGCCGGTGGAAAAATATGCACGTGCTCCGGGCGTGCCGATTATTATTATCTGCGAGCTTTCGAGCCCGAAAAGCGAAAATACCGCTTCATTTCCCTGCGTTAAAATCGATTTTTGAATATTCGACATTGCCCAGAAATATTGCACGAGTTCGATAATAATATTGGGAGAGACTGAGACATTACGAAAGTAACATTAACCACTTGCGCTGCAATGCCACGTCGAGAATTTTCTATTCCAAAATTATATATTATAATATAAATATATAAAAAATTGTAAAAATATTGTAAATATTAAATATTATATATTTAAATATCATAAATATTAAATATTTATATATTTAAATATCACAGACATTAAATATTATATATTTAAATATCACAGACATTAAATATTATATATTTAAATATCACAGACATTAAATATTATATATTTAAATATCACAGACATTAAATATTATATATTAAAATATCACAAACATTAAATATTATATATTTAAATATCACAAACATTAAATATTATATATTTAAATATCACAAACATTAAATATTTATAAATATATAAATTATAATGTTTTCTTAGTTTCAAGTATACATATTTAAGTATAACAAATAATAGATTTATTACATCTCGATAATTTCTATCCAGTGGCATCGTACCGACATCGTTCAAAAGGGAAAAAGAGCGACGAATTATTTCATACGGTTTTGGTCACTCGTTACGGTCCGCAATCAGTTGCCGGTGCAAGTGATCGAACAGCACTGCTGCGAGATTGTTTTCCACCCGGGAGTCGATCCGTCAAATAAATAAAATGAATGATGACTACGATATGAAATAAAACACTGCTCGTTTACTCGCTCTAGGAAATTTCAACGCGCCCCGATTTTAATCGAGTAAATGACATTTTCCAGCGATAAGCGAATACTTTCGTTCACTTTCGTATACATTCATCAGTCGTAAAAGTTAAAGATTAAATTTCATTAACGAAACATATACAATCATACGTGAAAATTCTTTGAGAGAACAGAAGGAACGGGAATATCGTATGAATTTTAATTAGGGGAAGGGGACGAAGAAGAATGTACAAGTAGCGTAATAGAGGAAGCAACGTTGGTCCCCAGTAGGGAATTCATCGATATATATTTATATATATATATACGTATATATACTCTGTCGAGAACTTATTAAAAGTTTCATCGAAAGGAGGGGGGGAAGTCGAACACGTGGAAAACATTTTTGCGGGGAAATATGGAGACGCGGCGGTGGTGAGTTCCATCCGTTGCAAATTGCACGACCTATCGATTCTATCGGGAGTCCCAGGCGTTTCTTTATTTCAATCGTAATTCTCCCTCTTGAAAGTTGAAGGAAACTCGCGGCCTCCTTCGGACTCTGTCACCGCGAGCTGGTTCTCCCGTGAAACTTTTCCGTCAAATCGATATTCTCGTTTTTATTTTTAAAGCGGAGGAGAAATTTCGCTCGCAGATTTCGCACGGCATCTTACATAAATTATATTCAGAGAGGCTGATCAAGTCAGATCATATATTATTACTTGGACAGCGAACCTATACATTTCTCGGATATATATGTGAAATGTCAATAGTATAGTTAATAATTAAAACGAGGCTATTTAAGTATCCATGAACACGATACCCCGTGAAATAACACAGTTTGCGGACAAATTGTGCAACACTACATATAAAATATACAAAGCGGAGTGTACGTTTTAACAATCGGAACATAGTTTAAATTTTGGTAATCGAAACGAGTCGTTTCTGCAAGTTCTATCCATGTAAGTCCATAAAAAGTTACAAATATGTGTGAAGCATTCAAAAGCGAAGTTTCAACAAAATAAAAGTAGAGAATATAAATAATAATAATATTATTATTATTATATTATATATATTTATTATATTATTTATTATATATAAATAATAATAACAATATTATTATATTATAATAAATAATAATTGCAACGAGTCCCACGAACTTAAACTCAAATTTGAAATTAAAAGTCCGCAGTCTACTCGCCATTTAGACTGCCAATAAAAATTTCAAAATAAGATAATACACACGAGTCAATTAAGAGAACGTGATTCGAAGAGACTCACGGTTGCGTACGATAATGGCTGGAGGACCGGACCAACACTGTTCACCGGCGGTGGAGACTTCAAAAAAGATACTCACCTGAAACAGAGAATTAAAAGGAAATCGTTATTAGTGGTGAATCCGCCCTGACCGGCAACTTATTAAAGAAACTTAAGAGGCTTTTCGTTAACCGAGAAAATCCCACTGTGCTAATTACGCACCGCGTGCCCGTTTTCTAATGACAGTTCGCCGAACTAATTACATTTGAACTGCTTTTAAGAAGATAATGAATTCCCAAAACGTGCGGGAAAGTTTCCCGTTTTCTCGGATAAATTTCATTGCAATTTGCGCCGGCCGAGTCTCCTTCTTTTGAGCGTCGTCGCTTGACACGATCGTTACTACTTCATTTGCTCCGCCTCGTCCTCCACCACCGTCCGAGGAACGCTCTCTGAATTTTCTATCCGGTGATTTCCAAGTTGGCACTTTGCTTCGCTACGCTTGTCTCTCTTCCTTCTTTTTTCTTTTTTTTTTTTTTTTTTTTTTTTCTTTTGAGCGTAACTCTTTCGAGTTTCATTTTATTTTATTTTTTTTTTTCACATTTATATTCGAATCAGGAGAACGAGATGGAAAATTCAAGTAGTTCAATGCGACTGGCCAATCAAATGTATCAAATTGGTCGCGAGAACGTGTCTAGCTCCAAAAAAAAAAAAAAAAACGCAATGTGATGATTAATCAATTGATCGTTTTCGTCTTTTTTCATGCAAATTAATCAATTCGAGAAATGAATTAATGTGATTGATTGATGGCAGGAATCGATATGAGAACGCATTGTGTCTCGTTCCGAAGAACGAGATGTTCAAACGTTGGAATTTATTAGATCCAGTGTCAATCGAACAGACTTGATAAAAATTTACCTATCCAAGAAACATATAATCATAGCAGGGGTTAATCATACAGACAACAAAAACATCTTGCGTCGCGTTACGAATGATGCAACGTAAAAATTTATTTATCTAACCTTATCTACGAAATATCTAATCATTAGACTATGGATCTTTATGCATTTATGGGAAATTTGTAAGTGCGAAATTGCGCAGAATGCAAGCGATACGAGGAAACGTGTTCAAATTTTTTCATTTCACATTGTAAAAAGTATGAATCTGCATAAAATTATGGAAAAAATTAATCCATCAAGCAAAAACTGCCAGTTCTGAATGATACAACGTTTAAAATTTATTTAAAAAAATCGCCTATAAAATTGTAGAGAAAATCGAACAGACCACGGAAACTGCAAACAGCTTGCTTCAAATTAATCTGATCCGAAACACGCATAATCACAGCAAGCCTCAATCAAGCAGACCCATGAACGTCCCTCGTATCTCATTCTACTCATTATCCCGCCAATAACTTCCGCAAATCTATATAAACTCGCATGTGTACGTCTCACTCTCTGCATGAAAACACGTGCAAGTCGCCGAATAGACAAGTTTATGACAGAGTGAGAACAGAGAGTCGAGCTATTTTTGAGAATCGATCGGCCATCTGCGTAACACGTGCAGATGATTTTCCAAGATTAGTTCATTTCCAATAGCCTCGATAGCGTTACCCTAAACGCCTGTCGTAAACTTCCCTCGATCTCGAGTATAGTGTGACATCGATCCTCAACATTCCTCCGTGTCACCGAGGAAAATCTCACGAATAAACAGAGTGAAGGTGTGATGAATTTTAGTGATGACCCCGAAGATCGTTCGACGAGAGACGAGACGTCAGATGTGAACAAAATATTCGCGAGAGGGGCAGTTGACGAAACGTTCGACCAACCAAATACTCTGAATCATTATTTGTTCAATGTTCTAATTCGCAATTGCTGCATTGTGAATTAGAATTTGAATCTCTTGCGTTTATTGTTCTGTTAATTTCATACTCATATTTTGTTGTATTAATTTTGCGTCATATTTGTGCTACTTGTGTGACACGAACGTGCTGCAAACCCATCAATTATATTTCTCCAGGCGTTGAATACATACTGAAGAAAACCATCGTGTTCAACGCGTTAATGGTTGAAAATTAGATTACAATCCAATAATAGCGATGACAGTTCAGATTGATGAAATATTAATTACTTGAATTGTAAAATATTACTTGCTATCCATATTACGTTATTCGTACTTGTTTTTTACTTATTCTTATCTCTTTTCAGTATCTATAAATTATCTCTGTCCCGCCACGTGCATTTGTTTACATCTGACGCCTCGACTCGTTTGTTAAAGGAATCACAAAGCAAGCCTTCAACCAGAGTATGTTGTACATACAATCGATCGGAGCCAGTCAAAGTCTTACAATCAGTCTAAGAGTTAAACAATCCCTCGATCGTACACCAAGTTTCATAAAGACAATCGATCAGTTGTACACCGAGTATTATAGAATCGTTCAATAGTTCAGATCGATCCTAGTATACCAGACTATACACATGTATACATACACACACGCGCACACATTCTGATTAATAAACAAGGTCGTTCAGCAGTCAAAATCTTGGGTTAAGATTCGCAAAGAAGACGCAAGTTATTTAACTGTTAACCATGTTGCGCTGGCAACTGATTGCGGACCGTAACGAGTGACCGAACACTGTACAATAATTCTTTTTGAACTCGTCGGTATGATATCACTGTAGATAGATAGAAATTATTAAGGAGCGATAAATATCTATTATTTGTTTTCCCTATTGTGTTCTACCTAAATGTTTTACTTAAAACTGAGAAGTTGTTTGCAATTTTGGGACAAAAAAATTGCAATTTTGGGACAAAAAAATATCTATTATTTGAATATCTATTAAATTAAAAATATCTATTATTTGAATATCTATTAAATTAAAAATATCTATTATTTGAATATCTATTAAATTAAAAATATCTATTATTTGAATATCTATTAAATTAAAAATATCTATTATTTGAATATCTATTAAATTAAAAATATCTATTATTTGAATATCTATTAAATTAAAAATATCTATTATTTGAATATTTATTATTCGAATATCTATTAAATTAAAAAAATATCTATTAAATATCTATTATTTGTTTTCCCTATTGTGTTCTATCTAAAAATGTATTACTTAAAACTGAGAAGTTATATTGCAATTTTGAGACAAAAAATTCTCGACGTGGCACGTCATTCCAATGCAAGAAGTTAACACTAGAATTATCGACGATCAAAACATAAAATTTCCATCAGAGACATTAAAAATAAATGAAACAGAAAATCTTTACAGTACAACAGGATACAGAAACTTTTATTTATGTATTTCACGAAGGATCATTCAAGTCTCCAAAAATATACTGTTTTATATCTATAAAATATTTAACAAAAATATTCAAATGGTCATTTAAATGGTAGTTCTAGGGTTAAAGACACTTATGACTGTCAGTATATCTTTGCTTATATCCCTTGGGGTTCGAAGGATCACCCACTAATGTGGTGATGTTGTGGAAATACACAACTATAATGAATCTCGCTACTCCTATAATTTATTGTCAATCAAAGCTGTTATTTATTGTTAAATTTGTTGAAGATCTCATCGCGAGATTAACTCGTCACCGCGAGCCGTAGGAAACCGTAAGAAAGTATGCGTTTTCGAAGGAAAAGCACGTAGCTGAGCGCGCGATAATTCGAACCGGTCGAATGCAGGGAGCGATTTCCTTGCTAGAGTTGCGACGTGCCAGGAATCGCGTATTCGCCATCGCCTACATCACGACTGCAAACAAGCCACGGTGAATTCGTTGTGCTAAGGACGCGTAGTCGCTAGTAGCTCTAGGGCTAATGTGTTTACAGATCCGCCGATTGTAAACTAGACCGCAACTACACATAGAGAGAGAGAGAGAGAGAGAGAGAGATGAATTGGTGGGTCGCGCAGCTGCACCTGCAGGTAACACAGGGGATGAACCAACGAAATTTCCCCTGTTGCGCGTTGCTATATCCGAGCCCGATTTGCTATAACCAATCGCCTCTGACCGGTTCGAAGTTCTTCATCGGACAGAGAGTGGATTTACCCCATTGGCCGCAAAATGTTCATACAACGCGCTCGAAACCCGATCTGTCCAAGGTTTCGCGATTGTTCTCCTAAATAAATCTCCGTGATATATCTTCGTTTTACCCCGCCGACTTAACGAATGGCGATAGTTCGCGATTGATGGACGCGAACACCGGGACTTCTTCGGGACGTTAGTGGTCCCCTGTCGGGAATTTTCAAAGGGATTCTGGTGCGCCACGGGTTTTTACGTTTGATTGATTACCGGATGATGGAGTGAGCGATTCTTTCTCGATTTTGCAATTATTTATTGGTGCGAGGAATGCCGAACAGATTTTCGGATGACACTTTGGGAAACCAAAGGCTTAATCTGTCAAGCTTTCGTTTATTACAGAAGTGTATCCCAAATTTTATTGGTAACTAATATAGAATATATAATATAGAATATATAATATAATAAATTATACTGATGCATCCTGTAGATAACAATTAGAGCCAAACGGCAAGCATTTTATAAAATTGGTAACAATAATATACAATATATAATATAATAAATTATATTAATGGTAACTAATATATAATATATAATATAATAAATAAATTTGTACTGATGCATCCTGTAGATAACAATTAGAGAGCTAAAAGGCAAGCATTTTATAAAATTGGTAACTAATATATAATATATAATATAATAAATAAATTTGTGCTGATGCATCCTGTAGATAACAATTAGAGCCAAACGGCAAGCATTTTATAAAATTGGTAACAATAATATACAATATATAATATAATAAATTATATTAATGGTAACTAATATATAATATATAATATAATAAATAAATTTGTACTGATGCATCCTGTAGATAACAATTAGAGCCAAAAGGCAAGCATTTTATAAAATTGGTAATTAATATACAATATAATATAATAAATTATATTAATGATAATTAATATATAATATATAATATAATAAATAAACTTGTGCTGATGCATCTTGTAGATAACAATTAGAGAGCTAAAAGACAAGTAAAATATATGTGTCTTTTTTTTCTACGAAAGGGAATTCACTGTGTATCAACAATTTTGTTGATAAAGTATGATTGACTAAACGATTTGATTAAACTACATATATGCAGATACATTTTTAAAAAATTAAGAAGAATTCCTAAGTTAGTAGCTGTGCAATATTAATTACTTTACGTAATTCTACAATTCTATATAATCATCCTATTGTTATTATTCCGTACAACTATCCCAATTTAATTATTCTAAATACGTAACCACCGTGTACGATCGTTATACATGGTCGCCTTACATCATCGTTCCATGCAATTCCAAGATTCCGCACGTTGTGCATCAAAATTCGAACGAGAACGATCCATTCTGTTCGATTATGCATTAGAACGGAGGGAGAATCACCGAGACATCAAAATAATTCAATATCTTGCAGACTATAGGCCATAGGACAGCAAACTGATTCGCATTAATTTGCGATGGAGATAACATAACCGGATGGCTATGCCCGATCGGACCACGGTGGTGACCATCGTGCCAAGTGTTCGAGCAACTTCGACATCCATCGACGCAGCTGCAGGCTAGTGTTGTCGCGAAACACAAGCGATTAAGATACAGTATTCTGTCTAGGCTAAGCTCCGCCGATTAGGAAGCCCAGACTCTGTTACCCTGGCGTAAGAACGACGGGCTGACGTCCCTGTTACATCGTTCATCGATTTCTCCGACCATGTATTTACCATCGAAAACACTGCGGAATATTCTCTTACTCTCTATTCTCATCCTCCTCTCGCCCGAAGTAAATCAATTTTTCGATCGTTTTCACATCGTTTTTTTTGAAGCTTTCAGAGAATCTCCAGAGCATATTGCGAGCAGTCCATTCGTTTGATTATAAATTATTTTTCTTTTTTTTTTTTTTTTTTTGTTGTGAAAATTTCTTACTCCACATGCATGTAACGACGTTTCAAAATCGTCAGAATACGAATTACTTCTTCTCTCGTAGTATAGCCTCGAAACTTTCGTATCGTTTCAATTTTGCGAGCAACCTTCGATTTATTAATTCCCGAAGGACTTTTAATTGGAGAGTTCATTATGAGTCGCTCATTGTCGAAAGCAATTAAAACATTTCTGTAATTTCGTAATGTTCTTTGTATTTTTACGCTTTCGGTAAACAGGAAAGTTTAGTTCGCCACGTCGCGATAATTATATTTTAATGACTAAACTGTTCCGTGGATTTGTCAACGAGGTAATTTTAACAGGAGCGTCTGAACATTACGAACTTTCGAGATCTCGTCTCGACCCGGTCGGACTACAATTTCTTCAATATTCGAAATTTTAAAAACTCAAACACGTAGATACGTATGTAGGTAAATTTCCGATCCAAACCATGATTGAGGTACCGCGAACAATTTTTTTCAGTTTAAATACTTTGTTACAAATAAGATTGTACGCATGTATAATGAACTGTAATAACAATATACATAGTGGTGCTTGCTTATTCTAAGCTCAATCTACTATTTAGAATTATAAAGTGAGTAGGCTGAGTTGCCTGTGTTTGGTATAGTGTTGTCGTACATAATTACAGTTAACAGCTTCAGTTGGCTTACAACGAAATTATTATGTAGGGAAACTACAGGTTTGCACAAACTTACATTTCATATTTTTCAAAATATTTCGGATTTGAAATATCAGATACCAGCACGTTATCAATTTACTGTAATGTAAGAATTTTTACGCCACATATACATATATTGAAATTTGTGTTTTAAAATTCTCGATCTTTCTGAAAATATATTATAACGACTGTTCGTATCGACGCTACTCGCTAAGTGAATATTCGTCTCTCTTAAAACATTTTGCTTTGTTAAACAGTTGGAACGTCGATAGGAGTTTATTTCAACCACGGACAAAGGGGGGATAACTGCAGAAACGTACAAAACGAACCTCTTTGTACTTGTCTACCGACATTTTATACTTTCAATTGAGAACTTCGTAAAATATTCCCAATAAACAAAAGCCAGCGACACACCGTTTTAATTAACTGCGCGAGTTTATCCGGATTCCAGATCAAACGTCGTCTTCCAGCAGAATCGTAAGTCCAATATATATTTCTTCCTAAATTTTTCGCCCTCAGTACACATACAGGGTGTTTCACAACTTGCGTTATATTTCTTCCTAAATTTTTCGCCCTCAGTATATATACAAGATGTTTCGTAACTTGTGTTATATTTCTTCCTAAATTTTTCGCCCTCACTATATATATACAGGGTATTTCGTAACTTGCGTTATATTTCTTCCTAAATTTTTCGTCCTCAGTATATATACAGGGTGTTTCGTAACTTGTGTTATATTTCTTCCTAAATTTTTCGCCCTCAGTATATATACAGGGTGTTTCATAACTTGCGTTATATTTCTTCCTAAATTTTTCGCCCTCAGTATATATACAGGATGTTTCGTAACTTGCGTTATATTTCTTCCTAAATTTTTCGCCCTCAGTATATATACAGGATGTTTCGTAACTTGTGTTATATTTCTTCCTAAATTTTTCGCCCTCACTATATATATACAGGGTGTTTCGTAACTTGCGTTATATTTCTTCCTAAATTTTTCGTCCTCAGTATATATACAGGGTGTTTCGTAACTTGTGTTATATTTCTTCCTAAATTTTTCGCCCTCAGTATATATACAGAGTGTTTCGTAACCTACCCACTTCGGGAGCTGATTGTAAAATAATGAAAAAAAGTCATATAAATATATGTCCTATCTGTCTTAAGTTTATGAGATATAATGAATTTTATAAACAGAGCAAACTCTAGTAAGCTAGTTTTACCAGGGATGGTATATTCAATTTTCCTAATAATCATAATTGGGATGAAGAAAACTCACACTTCAACACCAGTTTAGTTTAAACGTATGGGCAGGAATAATTGATAAATTTTTAATTGGACTTTTTTCTCTTGATGGGAAACTAACAGGCACAAAGTACGTTGATTTTTTGAG